>NC_057795.1:510365387-510665387 GCF_018294505.1 Triticum aestivum
AGGCCTAACTATAGAGGTAGAACGACTCGTATATGTGTTGAGAAGGAGAGACCCAGCTATGTCATGAGGGAGATCGGTCGACATCCATACATAACTGAAGGACGGGAAATATGATGGGACAGAGAGAGAGAGAGGAGAGAGAGAGGGAGGGAGAGGGAGGGAGAGGGGTAGAGTGCTGGATGGGTGATGGATTTGCTTCTCGGAGATGTTGGGGGAGGCCTACTAGACAAACTAAGGGTGGAACTGCAATGTTATCAATAAGAGTGGGGATGTGTTTCTGTGTGTGGCTGTGCGTGATAGATCTGTCGGGACGCATCATGGATGATGAAGGGGAACCATGTGTTTGGTAAGCAAACCTAACTAGATCGGTAGATCAATTGTTGTTTGTCGGAGGAAGGGAGAGACACAACTAATGAGGTAGATCGATCGATGTGTGGGTAAAAACGAGTTATAAGGACCTAGCTGGCTATATGTATAGCGAGAGATCGGTCGGTGTAGGTCCATTTGTTAGAGGCAAATAAGACCCAGTGAGACGGATAGACAGAGAGAATGGAGCTAGGAGGTGGTGCGAGAGGCCCAACTACTAGCTGGATAGGGGGAGGAGTGTGCGGTTGTGAGATCGATTAAAAGAGGGGTAAGAGTTTACATGTGTGTCTGACCATATGAGAGACACGAGGCAAGCACACATAAAGGAGGAGATTGAAGCTGTGTGTGTATGCTGTAGGCAGGCATCGTTGGAGAGGTTTATCGATCGGTGTGTGTCGGAAAGGAGTTGTGGAGACTCTGGGAGAATGACCTAAAGGAAAAAAATGAATGTGCCCAGTGGATAGAATGCCGAGGTAGGGGGAGGGCGAGGAGGGCGTGTACATGCACGAGAGAAAGTTAGTGGTAGCTACAAAGGTTCGAGGACTGTGTGGGTGTAAGAGACTAACAAAGATCATAATTTGATATGAAAGCGGATTCATATATTTGAATAGGAAATCATAGTGTTTTAAACATTGCATGCATGAATATAGCGGTGATACACGTGATGTGCACATGTTATACCATAATGTGATAATGCATGGTGTTTGCAACTCACAGCTAAATGCCGAACAATCTAAACCATACTATACATCAAACAATCTCACATTTTATTTGAATTTGTGATAATGTGCGGCGTTTGCAGCTTACAACTAAATATCGAGCAATCTAAACAATACTATATATTGAAAATTCTCACATTTTATTTGAATTTGTGGTAATGTGTGGTGTTTGCAACTCACATCTAAATACTTGTAGGCGTAGGGGGCGGGGCACCATACATAATGTGATAAACACATTATACATCTGAGACATGGTTTAGATTATGAAGATCTAGCTAGAGCTAGAAACGTAATGTGATTTGAAATCAAAATAAAGTGGATTCAAAAAATCTAGTTCGAGTTCATATAGTACACATAGTTCATATGTAACTCGATACTGATCATGTGGTGTGCTGTGAAGATAATACACAAATGACGGTTTAACTTGACAATAATGATGATTGTAGATCTTATTAAAATAGAGAAACGAATTCAATGCTTTGACTTCACAACAATCATTACTGTAGATCTTATTCAAATCTAGTTCATATTGAAGCGGTAGTATATACGTTTGGAATGCACTAAAACGTTCATTTGAGTAGTAGGTTGCATGCATTATACACGTAGCAAAATATTTTAATTGAACATAACATGAATTCAAAGTTTTGAATGACATTTGTAGTCCGCATTGATTTGGTACAGTACATGTTAGGCTTGTCCGGAAATTTCAACCCGCGCCTTGTTGGCCCGAAATATTTAAGATATATCTTTGTCTCGTTGTGCTCCGACAACTCCCTCCATCTCAACCCGCGCCCTATTCCGAAATTACAATGCGCGCGAAAACTCCCACCTCCTGTGAAATCCCGACACGCGAAATGCCCGTGGTACCCCTGAACCAAAAGAACCGCCTTAAATCGGTGGGGGGTACTTTCGTAACTTACCCCACATTTCGGACAAGCGCGTCTCTAAGCCATGGTTCCCCACTACTATCCCATCCGCCCACCCATTCATAGACCGAGGCCGCGAAAAATCGCGATGAAACCCCACACCCTGCTCCGTCCGCCACCCAGCCGGAGCTTCTTCCCCGACGATGTCGTCCACAGCAACACCTCGACGTCCCTCATTCACCGTATCGGATGAGGATCCGTCATCGATCTCATCGTCCCGCCGGTTCAACCACCCCGTCCTCCACCTCCAAGGAGCTGCCCCGACGTTCTCCTCGTCTTTTGCGCCACCTCCATTACCACACCGCCGTCTCCACCTGCACCACCAGAAGAGCATCATCATCATCGTTTCCTCGGATGAAGCTGCGGCCTAATCGGCGCCACCAAAGAGGTTGTACACTAATCGCCACATTTTCTTCTTGATTCAATCTCACGGTGCTGCCGGCGCTCGGTCCCGAGCCGACACGGCGCGGCTCCATCCATGGTGGTGTCGCCGGCCACTTCCTCCACGGTGTCGCTCCCTCGGCAGCGACGTCCACATCAGTAGGAGCTGCTACTGCTTTAGCTCTCGCTCGCTCTGCTGCTCTGCTCTTGCTCTCGGTCCCCTGCCTGGTCTGCTCTTGCTATTGCTCTTGCTCGCGCTGCTGCTCTCGCTCTTGCTCTTGCTTGCGATGCTGCTCCGATTTTGCTACACTTCAGTCGACTGAATCGACTTTTGGGTCAGTCGATTTCCAAGGGGTGGGCTCGCCGGGGTGAAGGAAGAACCAGCCGCAGCGGGGAGGGGGGCTCGCAGGAGAGGTACCCCACTATCTATCTTAGGGTTCAGGATGGGGGCGGTGGTCGCCGACGGTGGCAGGGCGTTGGCGGGGCGGTGGCGTGGGGATCGCCGGAGAAAAAGCTCGGCATGGGGGGCCTAGAGGGATGGCCGGGGCGGCGGCGGACCGGCGGTGGGGAGTGTTTTCAGGGCGGGCAGGGCGGCGCACCGCCGGCCGCAGGCGGCGGGGGGCTGCTGTTCGGCCGGTGGTGGCTGGCGGCTCAGGGGGGGGGGGTGGAGGTTGAAAATGAACCGCAGGTCCTTGATTTCGTATCCAACGGCTGCAAAATTGACTGACCAGAGATGAAAAAGTCAGTCGACTGACGTGTAGCCTCACCTTGGTAGTGCGTTTAGTTTCGAGCAAAATTCAGTTTCGACAGCAAAATTCAGTTTGGACAGTTAGGTTCAGTTTCGACAGTTAAGTTCAGTTTCGACAGTTAAGTTCAGAGATGAGCGGCTGATGTATTTTACATCTAGCACTTTGTGGTTATGTATTTTATGTCATGTATTGGAGATGCTATTAGAATTCCACTCAGGTTAACATTGTTCGTTGTCTCTCTTGTCCTGCTTCAGCCTCGGCGTCGTACAACTCACCGGAGCTGCTCCAACAACGAAACCCTCCATCACAGTGGAGCAGTACCTCGGGCTCCATCTCCAGACGCCTAAGGTCTTCTTCCCCTCCTCCGACAGCAAAGTCAGCCGGAGCATCCTCACCGGCCAACCCAATCACGCTGAGATCGACATGGCTTCGCCAAAGAGGTTGTACACTTGTTGCATCTCTTTTTTACTCTACATGTTATATATATTGTCCACTGAGCACACAGATTTGTTCCTTTAGTGTCTCCTTGAAAGAAAAAACGTAGGAACTTTAATTTTCACTTGTCCTCCTTTTCAAATTCCTATTCATGAAGCACAAGACTAAGAGATAGTAGCATAATAGCATTATAACCGTACATTTTCTTGTGGTTTGACTTAATCTCACCATGCTTCTTTGCATCCTGTGATCTTCCAATTGTTGTGAATCAAACACCCAGATTGGCAGAAATCCTGTGTTTTTAAATTCTCTGTTTTGCACGTGCATTCCTATCCTATTCCTGTCTATTTCCTATCCCCGCATTGTTGGAATCCTCCAATTCAAACGAGCCCTTACAGAATTACTTCTTTTATAGATAGTTGTCAAAGAAAACCTTGCGTGGTTTGTCCCGGTCCTACTGCGCCGTCGTCCACCCCAGCTTAGCTGCTCCAACGACAGAAGGGTCCAGCAGAGCAGGGATCCGACCTCCAGACTGTCTTTCGCCGCCTCAGATCTTCTTCCCCGCTGCTGGCAGCCATGAAAACTGCATTACCATCATCAACCGAGCAGATGACCTCGAGGACTACACGGGTCCGCAAGAGAGGTCACACTCTTTCGTGTCTGCTTACGTTATGCATTGCTTAATATTACATGCTACTTTATCGTCTTGTTCATTGATTAGACTCTGAGTCAGCTCCAAACTAATGGTCAAACTTGAGTTTTTAAATGGTTGTGGGGTACATATCGGGGCCGCTATCAATAGTATCTATCTACTATCTGGTTAATCTCCGGTGTCTACTGTGAGTTTCATGCTGGGTGGGAAACAAACAATAAAGAAGCCATTATCTGTATTTATTAACTGAAGCCATTATCTGCCTGCTATTATTGGTTTTGGGTCTATCCACAAGTTGCTACCATCACTCTGGATTTCTGCATGCACTCCTTACATAATCTCACTATGTTTTATTCCTATGCATGACATTTATTGTAAACAATGGAACTGAACATGTAGAGCAAAAGAGACGAGCCTCGTGTGGCAATATAATTTCATGCAGACGTCGCTCCATGGTAGGCGCAAAGGCAGCCCCCCTCCACGCATTTTGGATTGTAATCGAGAGGAAGATATCTGTTCTGAGGGGGATTCAGAAGGAGAAGATAACTCCTATTTACCCCCTGAGGTCTTTGCTCTAACTTGGCATGCTGATGTTGGTTATATCATGCATATGGTGTCTTGCATTGCTTACTTTATACATCAAATATGTCATCTGCTTAGTTTAGACATCCTTTGTGCGAATGCCATCTGTTTAGTTTATTCATCGTTTATGTGAATTATGCAACACCACCTTGTTTAGCCAGGCATCATATATGTGAATTTTGCAATGCCATCCTGCTTAGCCAGTCATCTTATATGTAAATTATATCAGGCCATCTTTTTTTGTTACATATTACATTCGTCAACAATGTTTGTACATTCAACTGCTCTTCGTGTGCATCAGCCATTTGACACGGTGATGGCAAATTCTGGAGTGAAAACAAGGTCTTCTGAGCAGACTATGCTATCTGACGAAGCGCATATCTCGCTGGTTACGGATAGCTCCTCAGAGGAGGATTCAGAGACAGATGACCAGTCTTATTCCCCCCCGAGGTGTATGCTCTAACTTGGTAGGGTTATGTTGCTCATATCGTGCGTATGGTGTCTCGCATTGCTATGCCATTTGATTAGTTTACACATGCTTTGTGTGAATGCCACCTGTTCAGTGTCTAATTACCATATATGTGAATTATGCATTGCCGTCTTGTTGCAAGACATTATATATGTGAATTATACAATGCTATCTTGTTGCAAAGGCATTATATATGTGAATTATGCAATGCCATGCTGTTTAGCCAATCATCATGTATGTGAATTATACCATGCTATCATTTTTTGTATTATGTGTTCCATTTGTCGACAACATTTGTATATTCAAGTACTCTTCCTGTGCATCAGCCATTTGAAGCGGTGATGGAAGTATCTGGAGTGAAAACAAGGTATTCAGAGCAGACAATGCTACCTGCTGAAGCAGACATCTTACTGGCTATAGAGAGCTCCTCAGAGGAGGATTCAGAGACTGATGACCAGTCCTATTTCCCCCTGAGGTCTATGCTCAAACTTGGCAGGGTTATATTACCCATGTCATGCATGTTGTCTTGCATTGCTTAGTTTTTACATCATATATAGATTGCCATCTGCTTACTTGCTTACTATATAAATCATATATTTGAATTATATCATGCCATCATGTTTACATAGTACATACACATCATCTATCTGAATTATGGCATGGCAACCCATTTAATAAAGACATCATATAGTTATATCATCTCATCCTGTTTAGTGTTTACAGTCATCATATTTAGAATTATGGCATTCTATCCATGAATGTATGTGAATTATGGCATGCCAACCTATTTAATAAACACATTATATAGTTATGTCATGTCATCTTGTTTACATAGTCTCATATTTTGAACTATGTCTTTCCATCTTTTTTAGTTAGCCATCATAATGTGAAATTGTGTCATGCTATCCTGTTTAGTTAGCCATCATATATGTGAAATTGTGTCATGCTATCCTGTTTGGTTAGACAACATAAATATGAATTATTTCATGCCCTCTTTTATTCCCCACTATCCATTGCACCTGTCTATCATACAATGTCTATACTTTCAATTACTTTTCTTGTTTATCAGCCATTTGAATTGGAGAGCGTGACGGCAGTATCTAAGGGAGTAACAACATAGTCTTCAGAAAAGATAGTGCTACCAGTTGATGCAGATAGAACCACAGTTGTACTTGCCCAAGGACCAGATCCACCACACATAACCCAGACTCTCACAGATTGTACCCCAACCCAGTTGGACAGAGAACCAGCTACACCCCTTTTAACCCCAACCCCGACAGATAGTAACCTAGTTCTAGTTGACACAACACCGTCTCCACCACAGAGCACCCAAACACGAGCGGTTAGTAAGGGAACTGCAGTGCCCAAAGCACGAGGACCACCACTCCGAATCCCAACTCAATGCTTAAAGGAGAAGAAGATTTGTACTCAGGTCAGGTTTTGTAGCTATGGTTCATACTCCTTTGCTCTTGCATTACTGTATTTACTCATACCAACTATTTTCAAATTTGAAGGATGGAATTGAAACTCCAACGGCGCAACAGGTATGTTTTAAACCTGTTTCTTTAACTGGTTTGCTGTTGTAACCTGCTCTATGTTGATTTTAGTTTCAATTGAATAAACTGTTATGTTCTCATGTCATGCACATTACAAGTGTTGTTATTGCTCTATAGTTAGCCACACTTATATTCTATCTATTCTGCTTTGTCTTGAACAAATATTATTTGAACTGTGTCTCTATCTTGATTTGGCAACAAAAACTAGAATGATATAGACCATAAAGTGACCATGGCACATAGATATATGTTTGTTTCATGCTGTTATCCTGTCCACTTTACTACTGAACTCATTTACCAAAATGAGTTTCATATACAACATGGTAAACATGTGATGTGTCTGCTTGTTTCTCTTTTAGAATGCGGACAAAATATTGGAGAACAGTACCGCGTTATCCAATGGTAAAGGAAGTAATGCAGATAAGTTTCAAGATAGTGAGACATCCCTGTTGGTCTCCAAGAAAGCTGATAAAAACTATCTTGACGGCAGTGAGGGAACCCAAAAGTCCTGTCTTGATGTAGTGTTCGAGTTACTAGCCACTACTGCTAGCACAAGCTATTCGAACTCGCTGCCTGGATCAGTTCGTCTTCTTGAGTCTCAACTTCAAGTTGAAAGACATCGATCAGATGTGCTGCGACAGGAAGCTGAAGGAATGAGGAAGTCCCTACAGAATTCCGATGCATATTTTCTGGTGCAACAACAAGTGCTGTAGGATTTCACGCAGACGTCGCCCCATGGTAGGCGCAAAGGCAGCCCCCCTCCATGCATTTCGGATTGTAATCGAGAGGAAGATATCTGTTCTGAGGGGGATCCAGAAGGAGAAGATAACTCCTATTTACCCCCTGAGGTCTTTGCTCTAACTTGGCATGCTGATGTTGGTTATATCATGCATATGGTGTCTTGCATTGCTTACTTTATACATCAAATATGTCATCTGCTTAGTTTAGACATCCTTTGTGCGAATGCCATCTGTTTAGTTTATTCATCGTTTATGTGAATTATGCAACGCCACCTTGTTTAGCCAGGCATCATATATGTGAATTTTGCAATGCCATCCTGCTTAGCCAGTCATCTTATATGTAAATTATATCAGGCCATCTTTTTTTGTTACATATTACATTCGTCAACAATGTTTGTACATTCAACTGCTCTTCGTGTGCATCAGCCATTTGACACGGTGATGGCAAATTCTGGAGTGAAAACAAGGTCTTCTGAGCAGACTATGCTATCTGACGAAGCGCATATCTCGCTGGTTACGGATAGCTCCTCAGAGGAGGATTCAGAGACAGATGACCAGTCCTATTCCCCCCCCCCCCGAGGTGTATGCTCTAACTTGGTAGGGTTATGTTGCTCATATCGTGTGTATGGTGTCTCGCATTGCTATGCCATTTGATTAGTTTACACATGCTTTGTGTGAATGCCACCTGTTCAGTGTCTAATTACCATATATGTGAATTATGCATTGCCGTCTTGTTGCAAGACATTATATATGTGAATTATACAATGCTATCTTGTTGCAAAGGCATTATATATGTGAATTATGCAATGCCATGCTGTTTAGCCAATCATCATGTATGTGAATTATACCATGCTATCATTTTTTGTATTATGTGTTCCATTTGTCGACAACATTTGTATATTCAAGTACTCTTCCTGTGCATCAACCATTTGAAGCGGTGATGGAAGTATCTGGAGTGAAAACAAGGTATTCAGAGCAGACAATGCTACCTGCTGAAGCAGACATCTTGCTGGCTATAGAGAGCTCCTCAGAGGAGGATTCAGAGACTGATGACCAGTCCTATTTCCCCCCTGAGGTCTATGCTCAAACTTGGCAGGGTTATATTACCCATGTCATGCATGTTGTCTTGCATTGCTTAGTTTTTACATCATATATAGATTGCCATCTGCTTACTTGCTTACTATATAAATCATATATTTGAATTATATCATGCCATCATGTTTACATAGTACATACACATCATCTATCTGAATTATGGCATGGCAACCCATTTAATAAAGACATCATATAGTTATATCATCTCATCCTGTTTAGTGTTTACAGTCATCATATTTAGAATTATGGCATTCTATCCATGAATGTATGTGAATTATGGCATGCCAACCTATTTAATAAACACATTATATAGTTATGTCATGTCATCCTGTTTACATAGTCTCATATTTTGAACTATGTCTTTCCATCTTTTTTAGTTAGCCATCATAATGTGAAATTGTGTCATGCTATCCTGTTTAGTTAGCCATCATATATGTGAAATTGTGTCATGCTATCCTGTTTGGTTAGACAACATAAATATGAATTATTTCATGCCCTCTTTTATTCCCCACTATCCATTGCACCTGTCTATCATACAATGTCTATACTTTCAATTACTTTTCTTGTTTATCAGCCATTTGAATTGGAGAGCGTGACGGCAGTATCTAAGGGAGTAACAACATAGTCTTCAGAAAAGATAGTGCTACCAGTTGATGCAGATAGAACCACAGTTGTACTTGCCCAAGGACCAGCTCCACCACACATAACCCAGACTCTCACAGATTGTACCCCTACCCAGTTGGACAGAGAACCAGCTACACCCCTTTTAACCCCAACCCCGACAGATAGTAACCCAGTTCCAGTTGACACAACACCGTCTCCACCACAGAGCACCCAAACACGAGCGGTTAGTAAGGGAACTGCAGTGCCCAAAGCACGAGGACCACCACTCCGAATCCCAACTCAATGCTTAAAGGAGAAGAAGATTTGTACTCAGGTCAGGTTTTGTAGCTATGGTTCATACTCCTTTGCTCTTGCATTACTGTATTTACTCATACCAACTATTTTCAAATTTGAAGGATGGAATTGAAACTCCAATGGCGCAACAGGTATGTTTTAAACCTGTTTCTTTAACTGGTTTGCTGTTGTAACCTGCTCTATGTTGATTTTAGTTTCAATTGAATAAACAGTTATGTTCTCATGTCATGCACATTACAAGTGTTGTTATTGCTCTATAGTTAGCCACACTTATATTCTATCTATTCTGCTTTGTCTTGAACAAATATTATTTGAACTGTGTCTCTATCTTGATTTGTCAACAAAAACTAGAATGATATAGACCATAAAGTGACCATGGCACATAGATATATGTTTGTTTCATGCTGTTATCCTGTCCACTTTACTACTGAACTCATTTACCAAAATGAGTTTCATATACAACATGGTAAACATGTGATGTGTCTGCTTGTTTCTCTTTTAGAATGCGGACAAAATATTGGAGAACAGTACCGTGTTATCCAATGGTAAAGGAAGTAATGCAGATAAGGTTCAAGATAGTGAGACATCCCTGTTGGTCTCCAAGAAAGCTGATAAAAACTATCTTGACGGCAGTGAGGGAACCCAAAAGTCCTGTCTTGATGTAGTGTTCGAGTTACTAGCCACTACTGCTAGCACAAGCTATTCGAACTCGCTGCCTGGATCAGTTCGTCTTCTTGAGTCTCAACTTCAAGTTGAAAGACATCGATCAGATGTGCTGCGACAGGAAGCTGAAGGAATGAGGAAGTCCCTGCAGAATTCAGATGCATATTTTCTGGTGCAACAACAAGCGCTGGAGGATTTAAGCGCCAAACAAGAGAAAGTTAATAAGCTTGCTAAGCATCTTGCCAGCATTATGGGTACCCAAGATATTGTTTCTTGAGATCTTATGAAGTGGTTTCAGTTCTGGGTTTGTTTTGCTGCGGCATTTATTTGTGCTGGTCGCCAACTTTGACAACCAGTGTATATGATATGCTGCTTTGTTCCCTATATTTGCATTGGTGGCGAACTTTGATGCCTAGTGGATGTAATATGTGTAATAGCCGTGATAGCCTAGCATAAGTTGCTTGCTTATTTATTTCCTTGTTGTCTTGTTTATTTGTTTGCTTGTAGTCAGTGTAGTTCTTTTTAAAACTAGGCCACAATAACCATGGGCTGATATTTACTGTAGTGACACTGGGCCTCCTACGGGCCATAGAAACAGTGGGCCTTCTACGGGCCGTAGAAACAATGGGCCTTCTATGGGCCGTAGAAACAATGGGCCTTCTACGGGCCGTATCATCAGTGGGCCTTATACGGGCCGTATGACCATAACGGGCCATCGTTAATAGGCCGTATTTGATGACGCTATGAAAACGGCCCAACGTATTAACGGACCACAAACGGGCCGATGTAACCACGGTTGAATTTGGCCCACAAGCAGAAAATGACAGTAACGGGTTGTATGTAAACTAATGCTGGAAATGAGCCCAAGAATAAATGGGCTCTGAGAAGGCAGAAAGATAACATTTGCTGGAAACGGCCGAACTGAATAACAGGCCCTTAATGGGTATAAAGTGATATACTGTTCATTACAGGCCAGTTTCACCATGGGCCGTTAGTGGGTGTAAAGTGATACATTGTTCATTGCAGGCCAGTTTCACCACGGGCCGTTAATAGGCCAAGAGTTACATAGGGACTCATATGGGCCGAAAGACGTCATGGGCCATACATGGGCCAGACGTGAAAATGGGCTGGAATCATATTGGATGGCCCAGATGATGCTACTGGGCCTAATTCGGATAGGGCGTAACGGGCCTTGGGTTATTGGGCTGTAAATGGGCTATATGCGAATAGGCCGTTAACAGGCTTTCCATGGGCCGGCCCGCCACCTTTTGACCAAGTCAAACGGGCCGGCTGAGGGAGTCTCGGATTAGGGGGTGTCCGGATGGCCGGACTATGACCTTTGGCCAGACTCCCGGACTATGAAGATACAAGATTGAAGACTTCGTCCCATGTCCGGATGAGACTTTCCTTGGCGTGGAAGGCAAGCTTGGCGATACGGATATGTAGATATCCTCCCATTGTAACCGACTCTGTGTAACCCTAGCCCTCTCCGGTGTCTATATAAACCGGAGAGTTTTAGTCCATAGGACGAACAACAATCATACCATAGGCTAGCTTCTAGGGTTTAGCCTCTCTGATCTCGTGGTAGATATACTCTTGTACTACCCATATCACCAATATTAATCAAGTAGGAGTAGGGTTTTACCTCCATCGAGAGGGCCCGAACCTGGGTAAAAACATCGTGTCCCTTGTCTCCTGTTACCATCCGCCTAGACGCACAGTTCAGGACCCCCTACCCGAGATCCGCCGGTTTTGACACCGACATTGGTGCTTTCATTGAGAGTTCCTCTGTGTCGTCACTTTTAGGCCCGATGGCTCCTCCGATCATCCACAATGACACGGTCCAGGGTGAGACTTTTCTCCCCGGACAGATCTTCGTATTCGGCGGCTTTGCACTACGGGCCAATTCACTTGGCCATCTGGAGCAGATCGAAAGCTACGCCCCTGGCCATCAGGCCAGGTTTGGAAGTTTGAACTACACGGCTGACATCCGTAGAGACTTGATCTTCGACAGATTCGAGCCACAGCCGAGCGCGCCACACTATCACGATGGGAATGATCTAGCTCTGCTACCGGACAGTGCCCGGAGGGCCGCTCAGGTGTCCGCTCTGACCCTTAGCTCGGAGCCGACTGCGCCGATCGAGGCCGGGTGGCTGGACACCGCCTCAAGGGCTGCAATCTCTACGATGATTGAGCCAAACACCAGTCTTTTCCTTCACGAAGCTCGCGACTCCAAAGTGCCGGACTCCTTTCTGGCCTCCGAGCCTTCTGCGCCTGAGGGAGTCCCGGACTAGGGGGTGTCCGGATAGCCAAACTATCATCATCGGCCGGACTCCAAGACTATGAAGATACAAGATTGAAGACTTCGTCCCGTGTCCGGATGGGACTTTCCTTGGCATGGAAGGCAAGCTTGGTGATACGGATATGTAGATCTCCTACCATTGTAACCGACTCTGTGTAACCCTAGCCCTCTCCGGTGTCTATATAAACCGGATGGCTTTAGTCCATAGGACGAATAACAATCATACCATAGGCTAGGTTCTAGGGTTTGGCCTCCTTGATCTCGTGGTAGATCTACTCTTGTAACCCACATCATCAATATTAATCAAGCAGGACATAGGGTTTTACCTCCATCAAGAGGGCCCGAACCTGGGTAAAAACATTGTGTCCCTCGTCTCCTGTTACCATCCGCCTAGACGCACAGTTCGGGACCCCCTACCCGAGATCTGCCGGTTTTGACACCGACATTGGTGCTTTCATTGAGAGTTCCTGTGTGTCGTCACCGGTAGGCTCGATGGCTTCTTCGATCATCATCAACGGCGCAGTCCAGGGTGAGACCTTCCTCCCCGGACAGATCTTCGTATTCGGCGGCTTTGCACTACGGGCCAATTCGCTTGGTCATCTAGAGCAGACCGAAAGCTATGCCCCTGGCCGTCAGGTCAGATTTGGAAGTTTGAACTTCACGGCTGACATCCACGGGGACTTGATCTTCGACGGATTCGAGCCACAGCCGAGCGTGCCGCACTGTCACGTCGAGCATGATTTAGCTCTGCCGCCGGACAGTACCCTGGAGGCTGCACTCGAGCCCGCTCCGATCCTCAATTCGGAGCCGGCCGCGCAGATCGAGGACGGATGCCTAGACACCGCCTCGGGGGCTGCAACCTCTACGGTGATAGAGCCGAACATTGACTTTGTCCCTCATAAAGCTCGTGACTCCGAGGTGCCGGACTCCTCGCCGGACTCCGAACCTCCCGCGCCCGCCCTGATCAAATCCGATTGGGCGCCGATCATGGAGTTCACCGCAGCGGACGTCTTTCAACACTCACCTTTCGGCGACATCTTGAGTTCGCTAAAATATCTCTCGTTATCAGGAGAGCCCTGGCCGGACTGCGGTCAGCACGGTTGGGATGCGGACGACGAAGAAATTGAAAGCCCACCCACCACCCACTTGGTAGCCGCTGTCGATGATTTAACGACATGCTAGACTACGACTCCGAGGACATCGACAGTATGGACGACGATGCCGGAGACGACCAAGAACCAGCGCCCACCGGGCACTGGAAAGCCACCTCTTCATACGACATATACATGGTGGATATCCCAAAGGATGGGAACGGCGAAGGAATAGCGAAGGATGACCCCTCCAAGAAACAGCCCAAGCGCCAATGTCAGCGGCGCCGCTCTAAATCCTGCCATAGCAAGAATGAGGATTCCGGCACCGGAGACAATAATACACCGGATAGCGCCGAAGACAACCCACTCCAGCAAGATCCAGCACAGGAGGAGGGGGACGCCAGCCCTTATGAAGGAGCGGCAGGAGAAGAGGCAGAGGATTATACCCCTCCCTCCGGAGACGAAGCGAGCCTCGACGATGACGAATTCGTCGTGCCTGAGGATCCCGTCCAACAAGAGCGTTTTAAACGCAGGCTTATGGCCACGGCAAACAACCTCAAGAAAAAGCAGCAGCAGCTTAGAGCTGATCAAGATCTGCTAGCCGACAGATGGACCGAAGTCCTCGCGGCCGAAGAGCATGAACTCGAACGCCCCTCCAAAAGCTACCCCAAACATAAGCTGCTCCCCCGATTAGAGGTGGAGGCATATGATCCCGCTTCACCAGGAGACAATACGGCTGATCGACCACCCCGTGGTCGCGACAGAGAGGCCTCAAGGCCCTTCACTAGACCCGTACCCCGACATCGCTCGAAAAGCACAAGGCCATAGGGGAACACTCCGGACCTGCGAGACATATTGGAGGATAAGGAAAGACAATCAAGATCGATCTATGGATCACGTGGGCGCCCCACGATATGTGACAATCACAGTCACCCCGGACACAGTAAGTCCGGCCGGGCCGAACACAATAGACAAAGCTCTTTTGAGCTCCGTCGCGATATCGCCCAGTACAGAGGTGCCGCACACCCACTGTGCTTCACAGATGAGGTAATGGATCATCAAATCCCAGAAGGGTTTAAACCCGTCAATATTGAATCTTATGATGGCACAACAGACCCCGCGGTCTGGATCGAGGACTATCTCCTCCACATCCACATGGCCCGCGGAGACGATCTCCATGCCATCAAGTATCTCCCACTCAAACTTAAAGGACCAGCCCGGCACTGGCTTAACAACTTGCCAGCAGAGTCAATCGGGAGTTGGGAGGACTTGGAAGCCGCATTCCTCGATAACTTCCAAGGCACGTACGTGTGACCACCAGATGCAGATGACCTAAGCCACATAATTCAGCAGCCAGACGAATCAGCCAGACAATTCTGGACACGGTTCTTAACCAAGAAAAACCAAATCGTCGACTGTCCGGATGCCGAGGCCCTCGTGGCCTTCAAGCATAACATCCGCGACGAGTGGCTTGCCCGGCACCTGGGACAGGAAAAGCCGAAATCCATGGCAGCCCTTACATCACTCATGACCCGCTTCTGTGCGGGTGAGGACAGCTGGCTAGCACGCAACAACAACCTCAACAAAAATTCTGGCAGTCCGGATATCAAGGACCGTAGTGGCAGGTCGCGTCGCAACAAAAACAAACGCCGCATTAACGGCGATAACAGTGAGGATACGGCAGTCAATGCCAGATTCAGAGGCCCTAAACCCGGTCAACGGAAAAAGCCATTCAAAAGAACAACTCAGGGTCCATCCAATTTGGACCGAATTCTCGACCGCTTGTGCCAGATACATGGCACCCCTGAAAAGCCAGCTAACCACACCAATAGGGACTGTTGGGTGTTCAAGCAGGAAGGCAAGTTAATTGCCGAAAACAGCGACAACGGGCTACATAGCGACAACGAGGAAGAGACCCGACCACCGAACAATAGAGGACAGAAGGGTTTCCCCCCACAGGTGCGGACGGTGAACATGATATATGGCACGCACATACCCAAAAGGGAGCGGAAGCGTGCACTCAGGGATGTATACACGATGGAGCCAGTTGCCCCGAAGTTCAATCCATGGTCCTCCTGCCCGATCACCTTTGACCGAAGGGACCACCCCACCAGCATTCGCCATGATGGGTTCGCCGCATTGGTTCTAGACCCAATCGTCGATGGATTTCATCTCACCAGAGTCCTGATGGACGGCGGCAGCAGCCTAAACCTGCTTTATCAGGACACGGTGCACAAAATGGGCATAGACCCCTCAAGGATTAAACCTACCAAGACGACCTTTAAAGGCGTCATACCAGATGTAGAAGCCAATTGTACAGGCTCAGTTACACTGGAAGTGGTCTTCGGATCCCCGGATAACTTCCGAAGCAAGGAGTTAATCTTCGACATAGTCCCGTTCCGCAGCGGCTATCATGCCTTGCTCGGACGTACCACGTTCGCAAAGTTCAACGCGGTGCCGCACTATGCATACCTCAAGCTCAAGATGCTAGGCCCTAGAGGAGTCATCACGGTCAACGGAAACACTGAACGCTCCGTCCGAACGGAGGAACATACAGCGGCTCTCGCGACAGAAGTACAAAGCAGCCTTTTAAGGCAATTCTCGAGTCCGGCTGCCAAGCGGCCGGACACAGCTAAGCGTGCTCGGAGTAACCTACAACACGACCACCTGGCACGTTCCGAGCATGCGTAGCAGTGCGGCCCCAACCCCAGCCCCTGTAAAACATTAAGACAGACCCTTCACGTACTCCATTACACTCTGAAGATACCATGGGAATGGGGCAAGGGGCTCGACCACGATAAGCCCAGACTGCGGCTCAACCGCACCAGGGGCTCTTAAGTGTGTCGTTTCTTTTTCTTTTCCTTTTATTTTTTACCTACAGGACTCCGTTCGTCAGAGGCCCTGTCCGGCAGCAGACATGCCGAACCCACGATGCAACAACCAGGGAAGGAGAAAGGCTACAACGAAAATCCAGGTGGTCTCCATCATGAGCATTAAATATGTTTTATGCATTATTCCGTAGCCTACCCCTGGAGGGGGACATGTTAAACAGTCCCATCCCTTGCTTACCGCACCACTTGTATCGTCCTGCACTTACAATAGTTTTTATTGAATAAAGCAATGCAACACATTTTTGCTTACAATTGCATTTCTTTCGTACGCATATGTTCATCTATGACATGTTGCATCCGTACGTTTTGGTACGGCTAAATACACCAGGGGCTTATGTTTCCCGCATTATGGTGTGATAAGTCCGAACACTTTCACAAGTGCGGCACCCCGAACTTATAGCATTATATGCATCGGCTCCGAATCATGTTCTTGGGTCAATAGTTGGGTTTGCCCGGCTCCCATGTTTCGGTACCTTACGTTCCGTTTTATCGGCTAAGGTAGCACTGGGAGAACCACAGCGATTGCGCCCCAGTTGAGCTGGGTTAACGCCTCAGTGGAGAAAGCTAAAACTGACCGTCATGATGAGGCGAGAGCTGGTCGCTGTTCGAGAGGTTCTTTGCGAGTCCCTAAAGACTTATGCCGCTTCGAGCGAGGAGCCGGATTCTGTCCGGCCAAGGCGTGGATAGCGCCCCAAATTCGGCCTTCCGAAAACTAGGGGCTTCGCCGAAATTTAAAATTATAGAATTCTATGGCTAAGTGAGAGTGTTCAAGCATTATAAGTCCGGTTGCCTTGTTCGTTGTGTTGAGCGCCTCCCTCGATGGACCCAAATATGGGAACAAGAGTGCCCAAATTTATCCCGAACACCCCAGCACTCGTGGCATGGGGGCTGAAGCCGACGACTTGCCATCTCTCAGATTTGATAAACAACTGCACAGAAGGTAATATTTTAAATTAACAAGTGTTGCTTAGCGCATATGAACTTAGTTTTCAGCGCACAGGATAACAAAATGCGAGTCTACTCAAAACTTCTTCTTTGGAGCACTCACCCGCAATAATGCGGGCGCCCTTCAGCACACTCCTATAATACATCTCGGGCGTGCGATGCTCCTTGCCCTCTGGTGGGGGGTCTGTCACAAGCTTCTGGGCATCCATCTTGCCCCAGTGCACCTTTGCGCGGGCAAGGGCCCGACGCGCACCCTCGATACAGGCGGAGTGCTTGATAACTTCAACCCACGGGCACGCGTCCACCAGCCGCCGCACCAGGCCGAAGTAGCTCCCAGGCATAGCCTCCTTAGGCCACAGCCGAACTATGAGGCCCTTCATGGCCTGTTCGGCCGCCTTGTGGAGCTCGACCAGCTGCTTCAGCTGGTCGCTAAGGGGCACCGGATGTCCGGCCTCAGCATACTGAGACCAGAAGACCTTCTCCGTTGAGCTCCCCTCCTCGGCCCGGTAGAATGCGGCAGCATCAGACACGCTGTGGGGAAGATCTGCGAACGCTCCTGGAGAGCTCCGAATTTGGGTAAGCGACAGGTAATTAACACTCACATGCTTACTTTGCATGAAAAATGCCTTACCCGCTGCTATTTTCTTCACCACCTCTATCTCCTGGAGGGCCTTGCAGGCTTCGGCCTTAGCGGCTTTGGCACTCTCAATAGCCGTTGCAAGCTCAGACTCTCGAGTCTTCGAGTCACGCTCCAGGTTCTCATGTTTCCTCACGAGATCCTGGAGCTCTTGCTGTACCTCCGCCACCCGCGCCTCCTGTTTCTCTCACTCGGTGCGCTCCGCAGCCGCATTGCGTTCGGCCGCGGCCACCGCCTCCTTGAGGGTCACCACCTCGTTAGTGGCCCCTGCAATACCCCAGTTATCCTTGTCATTTTTCTTGCAACCAAATCCTTTTCTGTAAGGTAGAATTTTCATAAGGTATTACTCACCTTCTTTTTCCTCGAGCTGCTCCTTGGCATGGTCGAGCTCGTTCTTGGACCGCTCGAGGTTTTCCTTCAAAGTATTGACCTCCGCAGTCAGTGCGGCAGAGGTCAGCAGCACAACCTGCAATCCCATATTGACATATTTTCATGACTCCTGCGTTTATCTATCTAAAGATCCTCAGTCCGGCTTTTCTTTTCGAACACCGAACCGAGCATCAGGGGCTACTGTCTATGCGGTACCATTTTACATATATTGAAATTCTTACCTCAAAGCCTTTTAGAAGGCTGCTGCAGGCTTCGGTCAGCCCGCTCTTGGCGAGCTGACCTTCTGAATCACCACACTCATAACAGTGCGGTGTTCCTCTTCGATGGAGGCGCCGTTGAGCGCCTCCAGCAAATTATCCGGCACCTCCGGTTGGACGGAGGCAGCCGTTGTCGCGGTCTTGCCCTTCTTACGAAGGGGTCGCCCGCCGGACTCCGGAGCCACTATGGGTTCCGGGGCTGAGTCCGGTGCAAAGTCCGGGAGGTTGTCCTGCGACACCTCCGGGGCCCTCTCCTCCTGGTGGGTCCCTTCCTGGGATCCCACCTCGGCATCGTCCGCATCACGGGGGGTGGAGGCAGTCGGAAGAGAATCCATATCTGACGCCCCTAAGGACCCGCTCGACGAAGTGGGGAGATCATCCTTAGGCGGACTGCAGGGTTGTATGCGGCATTAGAAAGACATAATGTGGCGGAAAACGAAAACCTTGAAGTTATTCGGGAGTCCGGATACTTACGATCTCGCCAGAGGCTTGGCCCTTGGAGGCCAGTCCTCGTCGTCGTCACTGGCGTTGGCGGAACAGTCCGGGGGAAGAGTTTTTCCCCTCTTGGACCCTTCGGCCTCCCTTGTTGGGGAGGCCTTCCTTTTCTTCCCTCCCCCCGCTGGGGGAGAGGCTTTCTTCTTCTCCTCCTCGCCTTGGTGGGAGGAGTCGGCCTCGGATTCATCGTCCGATAGCACCTGAAAACGGGAACTCTTCCGAGTCCCCGTGGCCTTCTTCTTGGCCTTCTTCTCCGGCACCACGTGGGGTGCCGGAGCCAGCAGCCCCGTTAGGCGGGCGTCAGCTGGGTCCTCTGGCAATGGGGCCGGACAGATAGCCTGTGCGGCCTTCTTCAGCCAGTCCTGTCAAAGGAAAGGGAGTTTAGATCCCGCATAGAGTCAAACTATGAATAACAAGCATCCCGTAAAGGACAATATCACTTACCTCGTCAGCTGGACGCTGCGAGCTGAATCCGCGATCTTCGGTAGCGGATGCGGGAGCCTCGGCGCCCTTGAACAGCACCTTCCAGACCTCTTCGTACGTAGTGTCGAAGAGCCCATTCAAAGTCTGGTGCTGCGCCGGATCGAACTCCCACATATTGAAGCCCCGTCGTTGGCACGGGAGAATCTGGCGGATGAGCATGACCTGGACTACGTTGACAAGCTTGAGCTTCTTGTCCACCAGCTTTTGGACGCAGGCTTGGAGTCCGGTCAGCTCCTCCGAATCGCCCCAAATCCGGCCGCTCTCTTTCCAGGAGGTGAGCCGTGTGGGGATGCCGGATCTGAATTCGGGGGCCGCTGCCCATTCGGGATCACGCGGCTCGGTGATGTAGAACCACCCCGATTGCCACCCCTTGATGGTTTCCACAAAGGTGCCCTCCAGCCACGTAACGTGGGACATCCTGCCCACCATGGCGCCTCCGCACTCCGCTTGGCTGCCCTTCACAACCTTCGGCTTGACACTGAAGGTCTTGAGCCACAAGCCGAAGTGGGGCTGGATGCAGAGGAAGGCCTCGCACACGATGATAAACGCCGAGATGTTGAGAATAAAATTCGGGGCCAGATCATGGAAATCTAGGCCGTAGTAGAACATGAGCCCCCGGACAAAGGGATGAAGTGGGAAGCCCAGTCCGCGGAGGAAATGGGGAAGGAATACTACCCTCTCATGGGGCCTGGGGGTGGGGATGAGCTCTCCCTCGTCGGGGAGCCGATGCGCGATGTCGCTGGACAAGTATCCGGCGCTGCGCAGCTTCTGGATATGCCCCTCCGTGACGGAGGAGGCCATCCACTAGCCTCCCGCTTCGAACATATTTGGAGAAGGTTGAGGTGAGATGTGCGGGCTTGGGCACTAGAGCTCGAGTTCGCAGAGATGGATAAGCCAAGGAGGAAGAAGGCGCAGGTAAAAAGGTTGGATCTTTATCCCCTTATATGGGCGGACGGAAACATGCGTCCCCACCGGCCTGATAAAACTCGCTTATCTCCCAAGCGTCGCAATCAATGGCGCGGTTGGTTACCCACGTCCGTATTGATGGGAATCCCGGAATAAGGGGAACACGATCTCTGCTTCGACAGACGTGCCAGGAACCGCCTCGCTAACCGCTGAGGTGAACAATAGAAACAATTCGAAAGGCTTGGTAGTGGTGTGACGTTACGCCACAAATACGTCAGCAGATTGAACTTGTGTAATATTATTCTCTCTACGGTGTATGTGGAATTTATTTTGCAGAGCCGGACACTATCCTGGTGTTCACAATCTTCTATAAATTATTCGGAGGAGGAACCCGTCTTGCAATGCCGAAGACAATATGCGCGCCGGACTCGTCGTCATTGAAGCCTGGTTCAGGGGCTACTGAGGGAGTCCCGGACTAGGGGGTGTCCGGATAGCCGAACTATCATCATCGGCCGGACTCCAAGACTATGAAGATACAAGATTGAAGACTTCGTCCCGTGTCCGGATGGGACTTTCCTTGGCGTGGAAGGCAAGCTTGGCGATACGGATATGTAGATCTCCTACCATTGTAACCGACTCTGTGTAACCCTAGCCCTCTCCGGTGTCTATATAAACCGGATGGCTTTAGTCCATAGGACGAACAACAATCATACCATAGGCTAGCTTCTAGGGTTTAGCCTCCTTGATCTCGTGGTAGATCTACTCTTGTAACCCACATCATCAATATTAATCAAGCAGGACGTAGGGTTTTACCTCCATCAAGAGGGCCCGAACCTGGGTAAAAACATCGTGTCCCTCGTCTCCTGTTACCATCCGCCTAGACGCACAGTTCGGGACCCCCTACCCGAGATCCGCCGGTTTTGACACCGACAGCGCCCCTGACGGACGAACTCGAACACGATTGGGCGCCGATCATTGGAGTTCGCCGCCCCGACATCTTTCACTCCCCTTGGCGAACTCTAATTCACACGATCAGGAGTGCCTGGCGGACTGGGCCATAGGTGGGATCGACGACGAAATTCGAGCACCCAACCACTCGTAGCCATTGATGACGACATGCTCGGACTTCGACTAGACCACGTATGGACGCCGATAAACGAGACGACCAAGAACAGCGGTAGGGCACTGGAAGCCACCTCGTATGACATATACAGTTTGATACCCAAAAGAAGGAATGGCGATGGAACAACGGTGATGACCCCTCAAACAGCCTAAGCCCTGTGAGAGCCCGGATTCGCCGGGTTCGGATGGCCGGACTATGACCTTTGGTCGGACTCCCGGACTGCGAAGATACAAGACTGAAGACTTCGTCCCGTGTCCGGATGGGACTTTCCTTGGCGTGGAAGGCAAGCTTGGCGATATGGATATGTAGATCTCCTCCCATTGTAACCGACTCTGTGTAACCCTAGCCCTCTCCGGTGTCTATATAAACCGGAGGGTTTTAGTCCATAGGACGAACAACAATCATACCATAGGCTAGCTTCTAGGGTTTAGCCTCTTTGATCTCGTGGTAGATCTACTCTTGTACTACCCATATCACCAATATTAATCAAGCAGGAGTAGGGTTTTACCACCATCGAGAGGGCCCGAACCTGGGTAAAAACATCGTGTCCCTTGTCTCCTGTTACCATCCGCCTAGACACACAGTTCGGGACCCCCTACCTGAGATCCGCCGGTTTTCACACCGACATTGGTGCTTTCATTGAGAGTTCCTCTGTGTCGTCACTTTTAGGCCCGATGGCTCCTCCGATCATCCACAACGACGCGGTCCAGGGTGAGACTTTTTCTCCCCGGACAGATCTTCGTATTCAGCGGCTTTGTACTGCGGGCCAATTCACTTGGCCATCTGGAGCAGATCGAAAGCTACGCCCCTGGCCATCAGGTCAGATTTGGAAGTTTGAACTACACGGCTGACATCCGCGGAGAATTGATCTTCGACGGATTCGAGCCACAGCCGAGCGCGCCGCACTGTTATGATGAGCATGATCTAGCTCTGCCGCCGGACAGTGCCCGAAGGGCCGCTCAGGTGTCCGCTCTGACCCTTATCTCGGAGCTGACTGTGCCGATTGAGGACGGGCGGCTGGACACCGCCTCAGGGGCTACAATCTCTACGGCGATCGATCCGAACACCAGTCTTGTCCTTCGCGAAACTCGCGACTCCAAAGTGTCGGACTCCTTTCCAGACTCCGAGCCTTCCGCGCCCCTGCCGATCGAACCCGATTGGGCGCCGATCATGGAGTTCGCCGCTGCGGACATCTTTCAGCACTCGCCCTTTGGCGACATTCTGAATTCACTACAGTCTCCCTCTTTATCAGGAGAGCCTTCGCCGGACTATGGCCAGCAAGGTTGGGATACGGACAATTAAATTCGAAGCACACCCACCACCCAATTCGTAGCCATTGTCGATGATTTAACTGACATGCTCGACTTCGACTCCGAAGACATCGACGGTATGGACGCCGATGAAGGAGACGACCAAGAACCAGCGCCTGTAGGGCACTGGAAAGCCACCTCGTCATACGACATATACATGGTGGATATCCCAAAAGAAGGTAATGGCGATGGAACAACGGAGGATGACCCCTCCAAGAAACATCCTAAGCACCGGCGTCAGCGGCGCCGCTCTAAATCCCGCCAAAGCAAAAATGGCGATTCCGGCACGGGTGATAACAACACCCCGGACAGTGCCGAAGACAACCCCCTCCAGCAGGATTTAGCACAGGAGGATGGAGAAGCCAGCCCTCATGAGAGAGCAGCAGAAAGAGAGGTCGAGGATGATAGTTACATGCCTCCCTCCGAAGACGAGGCAAGCCTCGACGACGATGAATTTGTCGTGCCTAAGGATCCCGTCGAACAAGAGCGTTTTAAACGCAGGCTTATGGCCACGGCAAGCAGCCTCAAGAAAAAACAGCAGCAGCTTAGAGCTGACCAAGACTTGCTAGCCGACCGATGGACTAAAGTCCTTCCGGCCGAAGAGTATGAACTCGAACGCCCCTCCAAGAGCTACCCAAAGCGCAGGCTGCTACCCCGATTAGAGGAGGAAGCAACTAAACCCACATCACCAGCGTATGACGTGGGCGACCGGCCACCTCGTGGCCGTGAAAGAGAGGCCCCTCGGCCATCAATTCAAGCTGCACCCCGGCGCCGCTCAAAAAGTACCAAGGCATGGGGAAACGCGCCGGACCTGCGAGACATATTGGAGGACAAGGCAAGGCAAACAAGATCGATCTACGGATCACGTGGGCGCCCCACGGCATGTGGTGATAACCGTCACGCCGGATATGGCAAATACGGCCAGGCCGAACACATCAGACAAAGCTCATCCGAGCTACGTCGTGATATAGCCCAGTATAGAGGCGCCGCACACCCACTATGCTTCACAGATGAAGTAATGGATCATCAAATCCCCGAGGGTTTTAAACCCGTAAACATCGAATCATACGATGGCACAACAGATCCTGCGGTATGGATCGAGGATTATATCCTTCATATCCACATGGCCCGCGGTGATGATCTACACGCTATCAAATACCTCCCACTCAAACTTAAAGGACCAGCTTGGCATTGGCTTAACAGCTTGCCAGCAGAGTCAATTGGTTGCTGGGAGGACCTGGAATCTGCATTCCTTGACAATTTCCAGGGCACCTACGTGCGACCACCAGACGCCGATGACGTAAGCCACATAATTCAGCAGCCAGAGGAATCGGCCAGACAATTCTGGAAACGGTTCCTAACCAAGAAAAATCAAATAGTTGACTGTCCGGACGCAGAGGCCCTCGCAGCCTTCAAGCATAACATCCGTGACGAATGGCTTGCCCGGCACCTAGGACAGGAAAAGCCGAAATCCATGGCAGCCCTCACGACACTCATGACCCGCTTTTGCGCGGGAGAAGACAGCTGGCTAGCTCATAGCAATAACATGACCAAGAGCCCTGGTAATTCGGATACCAAGGACAACAATGGCAGGTCGCGTTGCAACAAGCACAAGCGCCGCATTAACGGCGACAATACTGAGGATACGGCAGTTAATGCCGGATTCAGAGGCTCTAAACCCGGTCAGTGGAAAAAGCCATTCAAAAGAAATACTCCGGGCCCGTCCAGTTTAGACCGGATACTCGATCGCTCATGCCAGATACATGGCACCCTCGAACAACCAGCCTATCACACCAACAGGGATTGTTGGGTGTTCAAGTAGGCAGGCAAGTTAAGTGCCGAAAACAAAGACAAGGGGCTGCATAGCGATGACGAGGAGGAGCCCCGACCGCCGAACAACAGAGGACAGAAGGGTTTTCCCCCACAAGTGTAGACGGTGAACATGATATACTCAACGCACATCCCCAAAAGGGAACGAAAGCGTGCGCTCAGGGACGTATATGCGTTGGAGCCAATCGCCCCAAAGTTCAACCCATGGTCCTCCTGCCCAATCACTTTTGATCGAAGGGACCACCCCACTAGCATTCGTCACGGCGGATTCGCCGCATTGGTCCTAGACCCAATCGTTGATGGATTTCACCTCACTAGAGTCCTCATGGACGGCGGCAGCAGCCTGAACTTGCTTTATCAGGATACAGTGCGAAAATGGGCATAGATCCCTCAAAGATTAAACCCACAAAGATGACCTTTAAAGGCATCATACCAGGTGTAGAAGCCAGCTGTACAGGCTCAGTTACACTCGAAGTGGTCTTCGGATCCCCGGATAATGTCTGAAGCGAGGAGTTAATCTTCGACATAGTCCCATTCCGCAGTGGCTATCACGCCCTTCTCGGGCGAACCACATTTGCAAAGTTCAATGCGGTGCCGCACTATGCATATCTCAAGCTCAAGATGCCAGGCCCTCGACGAGTCATTACGGTCAATGGAAACACCGAACTCTCTCTCCGAATAGAGGAGCACACGGTGGCCCTTGCGGCAGAAGTACAAAGTAGCCTCTCAAGGAAATTCTCCGGTCCGGCTGTTAAAGGTCCGAACACCGTCAAGCGCGCCCGGAGTAACCTACAATAAGACCGTCTGGCATGTTCCGAGCAAGCATAGCAGTGCGGCCCCAACCCCAGCCCTCACAAACTCGCGAAACCAGTACCACGCGTACATAATTATGCTATGGAAATACCATGGGCATAAGGGGAGGGGCACAACCACGACACGCCCAGAATGCGGCTCAACCACACTAGGGGCTCCTGATTTTGTCATTTCTCTTTTCTTTCTTTCAGGACTCCACTTTCAGGAAGGCCTGTCCGGCAGTACAATCACCGAACACACGATGCAACAGCCAGGGAGACAGGAAGCCACGTCGAACGTCCAGGTGGTCTCTATAACAAGCTAAATACCTATCTTATTTAAAGTCTCGCAGCTTGCCCTGGAGGGGGACATGTCAAATAATCCCATCTCTTGCTTATTGCACTATTTGTATCGGTCTGCTTTCATAGCATCCCTTTAATAAACAATTCATAGCTCTTGTCTATTATCACATTCATTTTTATGTAAATATGCTCAGTTATGACATTATGCAACCGTACAGTTTGGTACGGCCAATACAGCAGGGGCTTAAGTACCCCAGAATACAGTGTGAGAAGACCGAACACTCTCATGAGTGCGGCACCCCGAACTTATAGCATTATATGCATCGGCTCTGAATCATGTCTTGGGTCAATAGTTGGGTTTGCCCGGCTCCCATGTTTTGGTACCTTACGTTCCGTTATATCGGCTAAGGTAGCGCTGGGAGAACTACTGCGATTGTGCCCCAGTTGAGCTAGGTTAACACCTTAGTAGAGAAAGCTAAAACTGACTGTCATGATAGGGCGAGAGCCGGTCGCTGTTCGAGAGGTTTTTCGAGTCCCTAAAGACTTATGCCGCTTAGAGCGAGGAGCTGGCTTTGTCCGGCCTAGGCGTGGATAGCGCCCCGTACTCGGTCTTCCGAATACTAGGGGCTTCGCCGAAATTTAAAATTATAGAATTCTATGGCTAAGTGAGAGTGATAAAGCATTATAAGTCCGATTGCCTTGTTCGTTGTGCTGAGCGCCTCCCTCGAAGGACCCAAGAATGGGAACAAGAGCGCTCAGGTTTATCCCGAACACCCCAGCACTCGTGGCATGGGGGTAGAAGCCGATGACTTGCATCTCTCAGATTTAATAAATGACCGCATAGAAGGTAATATTTTAAATTCAAAAAGAGTTGCTTAGCGCATATGAATAAGTTTTTAGCGCACAAGATAAACACGAGCGAGTTTACTCAAAAAATACATCCCTGGTACATTCATTCGCCACAAGGAGAGCACCCTTCAGGACGCCCTCATAATACATTTTGGGCCTACGATGTTCCTTCCCCTCCGGTGGCCCATCTGTCACCAGCTTCTCAGCATCCAGCTTGCCCCAGTGCACTTTAGCACGGGCAAGGGCCCTACGGGCGCCTTCGATGCATACGGAGCACTTGATGACTTCAAGCCATGGACAGGCATCCACCAACCGCCTCACTAGCCCAAAGTAGCTCTCAGGCAGGACCTCCCCAGGACACAGCCGGCCTATAAGGCCCTTCATGGCCTGTTCGGCTACCTTATGGAGCTCGACCAGCTGCTTCAGCTGGTCGCTCAAGGGCACTGGGTGTCCGGCCTTAGCATACTGGGACCAGAACACCTTCTTCGTCGAGCTCCCTTCTCCGGCGCGGTAGAATGTGGCGGCGGCGGACACACTGCGGGGCAGATCTGCGAATGCTCCTGGAGAGCTCCGGATTCGGGTAAGTAACACATAATTCACTTTCACATGCTTGCTTTGCATAAAGAATGCCTTACACGCCGCTATCTTTTTCATTGCCTCAATCTCCTGGAGGGCTTTTTGGGCTTCGGCCTTGGCAGATTTGGCGCTTTCAAGTGCCGAGGCAAGCTCGGACTCTCGCATCTTTGAGTCAAGCTCTAAACTCTCGTGTTTTTTCACGAGAGCATTGAGCTCTTGCCGCACCTCCGCCTCCCGCGCCTCTTGTCTCTTTCGCTCAGTGCGCTCTATGGCCGCATTATCTTTGGCCTTGGACAGCGCTTCCTTCAGGGTCGCCACCTCGGTTGTGGCCCTTGTAACATTCACGTTGGTCGTGTCACTATTTTCAACCAGGTATTTTTATATATACTTACATATACTACCTACCTTCCTTGTCCTCGAGCTGCTTCTTGGCAAGGCCGAGCTCGTTCTCGGACCGCTCGAGGCTCTGCTTCAATGCATCGACCTCCCCAGTCAGTGTGGCAGAGGTCAGCAGCGCGGCCTGCATTCCCATATTGACATATTTATGTTAGACTCCTGCATATATCTATTTAGATCCTTAGTCCGGCTTTTCTTTCCGAACACCAAAGCATCAAGGGCTACTGTCTATGCGGTAACATTTTTACATGTTTTACATACATACCTCAAAGCTTGTTAGAAGGCTGGCACATGCTTCTGTCAGCCCGCTCTTGGCGGACTCAACCTTTTGGATCACCGCACTCATAATAGTGTGGTGCTCTTCGTCAAGGGAGGCGC
Organism: Triticum aestivum; assembly: GCF_018294505.1. Classification (NCBI taxonomy): domain Eukaryota; kingdom Viridiplantae; phylum Streptophyta; class Magnoliopsida; order Poales; family Poaceae; genus Triticum; species Triticum aestivum. The sequence continues at coordinate 510,393,592 of NC_057795.1, forward strand.
CGTTAAGCACCTCCAGCAAATTGTCCGGCGCCTCCGGTTGGACGGAGGCCACCGGCGTCGTAGGCTTGCCCTTCTTACGAAGGGGCCGCCTGCCGGACTCCGGAACCACTGAAGGTTCCGGTGCGGCGTCCGGCCCAGGACCGGACTTAAAGCCCTTTGGGGATTTCCCCCTTTGCGCCTGGAATCCGGAAGGTCGCCTTGTGGCGCCTCCGGGGCTGCCTCCTCCTGGCCCGTCCCCTTTTGGGACTCCACCTTGGCATCGTCCGTGGGGCGAGGGGAGATAGCGGTCGGGAGTGAAAGACTATTCATATCTGACGAATCCAGGGATCCGCTCGACGAAGCGTCGAGCTGGGCCTTAGGCGGACTGCATGATCATGTTCGGTGTTAGAAGATATTGTGCACTAAAGGAACGACATGAGTTATTCTGGTACCCGGATACTTACGAAGTTGCTAGGGGCTCGGCCCTGGTTGGCCACTCCTCTCCGCCGTCTTCGACGTCGGAGGCGTAGTCCGGAAGAAGGGTCTTCCCCTTCTTGGACCCTTCGGCCTCCCCAGTTGGGGCGGCCTTCCTTTGCTTTCCTCCCCCTGTTGGAGGGGGAGAGGCTTCTTCTTCCTCCTCGTCTTCAGAGGAGGAGTGCACTTCGGGGTCGTCGGGCGATGAGTCCGACACCACCAGGCGCCGGGAGCTCCTTCGAGTTCCCGTGGCCTTCTTCTTGGCCTTCTTCTCCGGCACCACGTGAGGTGCCGGAACCAGCAGCTTTGCCAAGCGGGCGTCTGCTGGGCCTTCGGGCAAAGGAGCTGGACAGTCGATCTGTCCGGACTTCTTCTACCAGTCCTGTTAAAGGAATGGGAGCTTAGATCCCGCATAGAGTCAAACTATGAAAAACAAGTACCCTGTAATGGGTAAAATAAGCTTACCGCGCTGGCTTGGTGCTTCGCACAGAATCCACGATCCTCGGTAGTGGGAGGGTGAACCTCAGAGCTCTTGAAAAGCACCTTCCAAGCATCTTCGTGCGTTGTGTCGAAGAGCCTGGACAGAGTTTGCTGCTGGGCCGGGTCAAATTCCCACAAATTAAAAGCCCGCCGTTGACACGGGAGGATCCGGCGGAAGAGCATGACCTGGACTACATTGACGAGTTTAACCTTCTTGTCCATCAGGTTCTGGACGCAAGTTTGGAGTCCGGTCGCCTCTTCCGGATTACCCCACGACAGCCGCATCTCTTTCCAAGAAGTGAGCCGTGTGGGGATGCCAGATCGAAATTCGGGGGCCGCTGCCCATTCTGGGTCACGTGGCTCGGTGATGTAGAACCACCCCGACTGCCACCCCTTGATGGTTTCCACAAAGGAGCCCTCGAGCCATGTGACGTTGGGCATCTTGCCCACCATGGCGCCTCCGCACTCCGCTTGCCGGCCGCCCACTGCCTTCGTCTTGACATTGAAGGTCTTTAGCCATAAGCTGAAGTGGGGCTTGATGCAGAGGAAGACCTCGCACACGATGATAAACGCCGAGATGGTGAGGATGAAGTTCGGGGCCAGATCGTGGAAATCCAGTCCGTAGTAGAACATGAGCCCCCGGACAAATGGGTGAAGAGGGAAGCCCAGTCCGCGGAGGAAATGGGGGAGGAACACCACCCTCTCATGGGGCCTGGGGGTGGGGATGAGCTGCCCCTCATCTGGGAGCCGGTGCGCAATGTCGTTTGACAAGTATCCGGCCTTCCTCAACTTTTTGATGTGCCTCTCCTCCTCCACCTGCCTCCCGCTCCGGACATGGCTGGAGAAGGTTGAGGTGGGAAGTGCGGACTTGGGCGCTGGTGCTCGAGTGCGCGGAGATGGATAAGCAAAGGAGGAAGAACGCGTAAATGGAAAGAGTGGATCCTTATCCCCTTATATGGGAGGACGAAACTATGTACCCCCACAAGCCTTGTCAAACTCGCTTATCTCCCAAGCATCATGATTAATGGCGCGGTTGGGTTACCCACGCCCGTATGGATGAGAATCCTGGAATAAGGGGACACAATCTCTGCTTTGACAAGACGTGCCAAGGAAACTGCCTCGCTAAACGCGCTGAGGTGGGACAGTAAACAATTCGTATAAAAGCTTGGCCATGGCATGATGTCACGCTGCGGAATACGTCAGCAGATTAGATTTGTACAAATATTATTCTCTCTACGGTGGTATGTGGAACTTATTTTGCAGAGCCGGACACTATCCTTGTGTTCAACATCTTCTATGAAGTATTCGGAGGAGGAACCCGCCTTGCAATGCCGAAGACAATTTGCGCACCGGACTCGTTGTCATTGAAGCCTGGTTCAGGGGCTACTGAGGGAGTCCCGGATTAGGGGGTGTCCGGATGGCCGGACTCCCGGACTGTGAAGATACAAGATTGAAGACTTCGTCTCGTGTCCGTATGGGACTTTCCTTGGCGTGGAAGGCAAGCTTGGCGATACGGATATGTAGATATCCTCCCATTGTAACCGACTCTTTGTAACCCTAGCCCTCTCCGGTGTCTATATAAACCGGAGGGTTTTAGTCCATAGGACGAACAACAATCATACCATAGGCTAGATTCTAGGGTTTAGCCTTAATGGTCTGATGGTAGATCTACTCTTGTACTACCCATATCACCAATATTAATCAAGCGGGAGTAGGGTTTTACCTCCATCGAGAGGGCCCGAACCTGGGTAAAAACATCATGTCCCTTGTCTCCTGTTACCATCCGCCTCGACACACAGTTCGGGACCCCCTACCCGAGATCCGCCAGTTTTGACACCGACAGCCGGCGTCAGCGGCGCCGCTCTAAATCCCGCCAAAGCAAAAACGGCGATTCCGGCACGGGAGATAACAACACCCCGGACAGTGCCGAAGACAACCCCCTCCAGCAGGATTTAGCACAGGAGGATGGAGAAGCCAGCCCTCATGAGAGAGCGGCAGAAAGACAGGTCGAGGATGGTAATTACATGCCTCTCTCCGAAGACGAGGCAAGCCTCGACGACAATGAATTTGTCATGCGTGAGGATCCCGTCGAACAAGAGCGTTTCAAACGCAGGCTTATGGCCATGGCAAGCAGCCTCAAGAAAAAAAACAGCAGCTTAGAGCTGACCAAGACTTACTAGCCGACCGATGGACTGAAGTCCTTGCGGCCGAAGAGTTTGAACTCGAACGCCCCTCCAAGAGCTACCCAAAGCGCAGGCTGCTACCCCGATTAGAGGAGGAAGCAACTAGACCTACATCACCAGCGTATGACGCGGCCGACCGGCCACCTCGTGGTCGCGAAAGAGAGGCCTCTCGCCCATCAATTCAAGCCGCACCCCGGCACCGCTCAAAAAGTACCAAGGCACGGGGAAACGTGCCAGACCTGTGAGACATATTGGAGGACAAGGCAAGGCAAACAAGATCGATCTATGGATCGCGTGGGCGCCCCACGGCACGTGGCGATAACCGTCACGCCGGATATGGCAAATACGGACAGGCTGAACACATCAGACAAAGCTCATCCGAGCTACGTCGTGATATAGCCTAGTACAGAGGCGCTGCACACCCACTATGCTTCACAGATGAAGTAATGGATCATCAAATCCCCGAGGGTTTTAAACCCGTAAACATCGAATCATACGATGGCACAACAGATCCTGTGGTATGGATCGAGGATTATCTCCTTCATATCCACATGGCCCATGGTGATGATCTACACGCTATCAAATACCTCCCACTCAAACTTAAAGGACCAGCTCGGCATTGGCTTAACAACTTGCCAGCAGAGTCAATTGGTTGCTGGGAGGACCTAGAATCCGCATTCATTGACAATTTCCAGGGCACTTATGTGCGACCACCAGACGCCAATGACCTAAGACACATAATTCAGCAGCCAGAGGAATCGGACAGACAATTCTGGACACGGTTCCTAACCAAGAAAAATCAAATAGTCGACTGTCCAGACGCAGAGGCCCTCGCAACCTTCAAGCATAACATCCGAGACGAATGGCTTGCCCGGCACCTAGGACAGGAAAAGCCGAAATCCATGGCAGCCCTCACGACACTCATGACCCGCTTTTGCACGGTAGAAGACAGCTGGCTAGCTCGTAGCAATAACATGACCAAGAGCCCTGGTAATTCGGATACCAAGGACAACAATGGCAGGTCGCGTCGCAACAAGCACAAGCGCCGCATTAACAGCGACAATACTAAGGATACGATAGTTAATGCCGGATTCAGAGGCTCTAAACCCGGTTAGCGGAAAAAGCCATTCAAAAGAAATACTCCGGGCCTGTCCAGTTTAGACCGGATACTCGATTGCTCATGCCAGATACACGGCACCCCCGAACAACCAGCCAATCACACCAACAGGGATTGTTGGGTGTTCAAGCAGGCAGGCAAGTTAAGTGCCGAAAACAGAGATAAGGGGCTGCATAGCGATGACAAGGAGGAGCCCCGGCCGCCGAACAACAGAGGACAGAAGGGTTTTCCCCCACAAGTGCAGACTGTGAACATGATATACGCAATGCACATCCCCAAAAGGGAATCAAAGCATGCGCTCAGGGACATATATGCGTTGGAGCCAATCACCCCAAAGTTCAACCCAAGGTCCTCCTACCCAATCACTTTTGATCGAAGGGACCACCCAACTAGGATTCGTCACGGCAGATTCGCCGCATTGGTCCTAGACCCAATCATTGACGGATTTCACCTCACTAGAGTCCTCATGGACGGCGGCAGCAGCCTGAACCTGCTTTATCAGGATACAGTGCAAAAAATGGGCATAGATCCCTCAAAGATTAAACCCACAAAGACGACCTTTAAAGGCGTCATACCAGGTGTAGAGGCCAGTTGTACAGGCTCAGTTACACTCGAAGTGGTCTTCGGATCCCCGGATAATTTCTGAAGCGAGGAGTTAATCTTCGGCATAGTCCTGTTCCGCAGTGGCTATCACGCCCTGCTCGGGCGAACCGCATTTGCAAAGTTCAATGCGGTGCCGCACTACGCATATCTCAAGCTCAAGATGCCAGGCCCTCGATGAGTCATTATGGTCAATGGAAACACCGAACGCTCTCTCCGAAGAGAGGAGCACACGGCAGCCCTCGCGGCAGAAGTACAAAGTAGCCTCTCAAGGAAATTTTCCAGTCTGGCTGTTAAACGTCCAGACACCATCAAGCGTGCCCGGAGTAACCTACAACAAGACCGTCTGGCACGTTCCGAGCAAGCATAGCAGTGCGGCCCCAACCCCAGCCCTCGCAAACTTGCGAAACCAGTACCACACGTACATAATTACGCTCTGGAAATACCATGGGCATAAGGGGAGGGGCACAACCACGGCACACCCAGAATGCGGCTCAACCGCACTAGGGGCTCCTGATTTTTTCATTTCTCTTTTCTTACTTTCAGGACTCGACTTTCAGGAAGGCCTGTCCGGCAGTACAATCGCCGAACACACGATGCAACAGCCAGGGAGACAGCAAGCCACGTCGAACGTCCAGGTGGTCTCTATAACGAGCTAAATACCTGTCTTATTTAAAGTCTCACAGCTTGCCCCTGGAGGGGGACATGTCAAATAATCCCATCTCTTGCTTATCGCACTATTTGTATCGGTCTGCTTTCATAGCAGCCCTTTAATAAACAATTCATAGCTCTTGTCTATTATCACATTCATTTTTATGTAAATATGCTCAGTTATGACATTATGCAACCGTACACTTTGGTACGGCCAATACACCAGGGGCTTAAGTACCCCAGAATACGGTGTGAGAAGACCAAACACTCTCATGAGTGCGGCACCCCGAACTTATAGCATTATATGCATCGGCTCCGAATCATGTCTTGGGTCAATAGTTGGGTTTGGCCGACTCCCATGTTTTGGTACCTTACGTTCCGTTATATCGGCTAAGGTAGCGTTGGGAGAACTACTGCGATTGTGCCCCAGTTGAGCTGGGTTAACACCTCAGTAGAGAAAGCTAAAACTGACCGTCATGATAGGGCGAGAGCCGGTCGCTGTTCGAGAGGTTTTTCGAGTCCCTAAAGACTTATGCCGCTTAGAGCGAGGAGCTGGCTTTGTCCGGCCCAGGTGTGGATAGAGCCCCAAACTCGGCCTTCCGAATACTAGGGGCTTCGCCGAAATTTAAAATTATAGAATTCTATTGCTAAGTGAGAGTGATAAAGCATTATAAGTCTGATTGCCTTGTTCGTTGTGCTGAGCGCCTCCCTCGAAGGACCCAAGAATGGGAACAAGAGCGCTCAGGTTTATCCCAAACACCCCAGCACTCGTGGCATGGGGGTAGAAGCCGACGACTTGCATCTCTCAGATTTAATAAACGACCACACAAAAGGTAATATTTTAAATTCAAAAAGAGTTGCTTAGCGCATATGAACAAGTTTTCAGCGCACAGGATAAACACGAGCGAGTTTACTCAAAAAATACATCCCTGGTACATTCATTCGCCACAAGGCGGGCACCCTTCAGGACGCCCTCATAATACATCTCGGGCCTGCGATGCTCCTTCCCCTCCGGTGGCCCATCTGTCACCAGCTTCTCGGCATCCAGCTTGCCCCAGTGCACTTTAGCATGGGCAAGAGCCCTACGGGCACCTTCGATGCATACGGAGCGCTTGATGACTTCAAGCCATGTACAGGCATCCACCAGCCGCCTCACCAGCCCAAAGTAGCTCTCAGAAAGGACCTCCCCAGGCCATAGCCGGCCTATAAGGCCCTTCATGGCCTGTTTGGCTACCTTATGGAGCTCGACCAGCTGCTTCAGCTGGCCGCTCAAGGGCACCGGGTGTCCGGCCTCAGCATACTGGGACCAGAACACCTTCTCCGTCGAGCTCCCTTCTTCGGCTCGGTAGAATGCGGCGGCGTCGAACACACTGCAGGGCAGATCTGCGAATGCTCCTGGAGAGCTCCGGATTCAGGTAAGTAACACGTAATTCACTTTCACATGCTTGCTTTGCATAAAGAATGCCTTACCCGCCGCTATCTTTTTCATCGCCTCAATCTCCTGGAGGGCTTTTTGGGCTTCAGCCTTGGCAGATTTGGCGCTTTCAAGTGTCGAGGCAAGCTTAGACTCTCGAGTCTTTGAGTCAAGCTCTAAACTCTCATGTTTCTTCACGAGAGCATTGAGCTCTTGCCGCACCTCTGCCACCCGCGCCTCTTGTTTCTCTCGCTCGGTGCGCTCCATGGCCGCATTGTCTTCGGCCTTGGACATCGCTTCCTTCAGGGTCGCCACCTCGGTTGTGGCCCCTGTAACATTCAGGTTGGTCCTGTCACTATTTGCAACCAGGTATTTTTATATATACTTACATAAGGTACTACCTACCTTCCTTGTCCTCGAGCTGCTTCTTGGCAAGGCCGAGCTCGTTCTCAGACCGCTCGAAGCTTTGCTTCAATGCATTGACCTCCGTAGTCAGTGCGGCAGAGGTCAGTAGCGCAGCCTGCATTCCCATATTGACATAATTATGTTAGACTCCTGCGTATATCTTTTTAGATCCTCAGTCCGGCTTTTCTTTCCGAACACCAAACTGAGCATCAGGGACTACTGTCTATGCAATAACATTTTTACATGTTTTACATAAATACCTCAAAGCCTGTTCGAAGGCTGGCACAGGCTTCTGTCAGCCCGCTCTTGGCGGACTAAACCTTCTGGATCACCGCACTCATAATAGTGCGGTGCTCCTCGTCGATGGAGGCGCCGTTAAGCACCTCCAACAAATTGTCCAGCGCCTCCAGTTGGACGGAGGCCACCGGCGTCGTAGGCTTGCCCTTCTTATGAAGGGGCCGCGTGCCGGACTCCGGAACAACTGAAGGTTCCGGTGCGGCGTCCGGCCTAGGGCCGGACTTAGATCCCTCTGGGGTTTTATCCCCTTTGCGCCTGGAATCCGGAAGGTTGCCTTGTGGCGCCTCCGGGGCTACCTTCTACTGGCCCGTCCCCTTTTGGGACTCCACCTCGGCATCATCCATGGGGCAAGGGGAGGTAGCGGTCGGGAGTGAAAGACTGTTCACATCCGACGAATCCAGGGATCCGCTCGATGAAGCGTCGAGCTGGGCCTTGGGCGGACTGCATGATTATGTTTGGCGTTAGAAGATACTGTGCACTAAAGGAATGCCATGAGTTATTCTGGTATACGGATACTTACGATGTTGTCAAGGGCTTGGACCTGGTTGGCCACTCCTCTCCGCCGTCTTCGGCGTCGGAGGCGTAGTCCGGAAGAAGGGTCTTCCCCTTCTTGGACCCTCCGGCCTCCCCAGTTGGGGCGGCCTTCCTTTTCTTTCCTCCCCCCGTTGGAGGGGGAGAGGCTTCTTCTTCCTCCTCCTCGTCTTCGGAGGAGGAGTGCACTTTGGGGTCGTCGGGCGATGAGTCCGACACCACCAGGTGTCGGGAGCTCCTTCGAGTTCCCGTGGCCTTCTTCTTGGCCTTCTTCTCCGGCACCACGTGAGGTGCCCAAACCAGCAGCTTTGCCAAGCGGGCGGCTGCTGGGCCTTCGGGCAAAGGAGCCGGACAGTTGATCTGTTCGGACTTCTTCTGCCAGTCCTGTTAAAGGAATGGGAGCTTAGATCCCACATAGAGTCAAACTATGAAAAACAAGTACCCTGTAATGGGTAAACTAAGCATACCGCGCTGGCTTGGCACTTTGAGCAGAATCCACGAGCCTCGGTAATGGGAGGGTGGACCTCGGAGCTCTTGAAAAGCACCTTCCAGGCATCTTCGTGCATTGTGTCGAAGAGCCTGGACAAAGTTTGGTGCTGGGCCGGGTCGAATTCCCACAAATTAAAAGCCCGTCGTTGACACGGGAGGATCCGACGGAACAGCATGACCTGGACTACGGTGACAAGTTTAACCTTCCTGTCAATCAGGTCTTTGACGCAGGTTTGGAGTCCGGTCAGCTCTGCCGAATTACCCCACGATAGGCCCGTCTCTTTCCATGAGGTGAGCCCTGTGGGGATGCCAGATCGGAACTCAGGGGCTGCTGCCCATTCAGGGTCACGCGGCTCGGTGATGTAGAACCACCCCGATTGCCACCCTTTGATGGTTTCCACAAAGGAGCCCTCGAGCCATGTGACGTTGGCCATCTTGCCCACCATGGCGCCTCCGCACTCTGCTTGTCGGCCGCCCATTACCTTCGGCTTGACGTTGAAGGTCTTTAGCCATAAGCCGAAGTGGGGCTTGATGCGGAGGAAGACCTCACACACGACGATGAACGCCGAGATGTTGAGGATGAAGTTCAGGGCCAAATCGTGGAAATCCAGGCCGTAGTAGAACATGAGCCCCCGGACAAATGGGTGAAGTGGGAAGCCCAGTCCGCGGAGGAAATGGGGGAGAAACACCACCCTCTCATGGGGCCTGGGGGTGGGGATGAGCTGCCCCTCATCTGGGAGCCGGTGCACAATGTCGTCAGACAAGTATCCGGCCTTCCTCAACTTTTTGATGTGCCTCTCCGTGACGGAGGAGGCCATCCACCTTCCTCCCGCTCCGAACATGGTTGGAGAAGGTTGAGGTGGGAAGTGCGGGCTTGGGCGCTGGAGCTCAAGTGCGCGGAGATGGATAAGCAAAGGAGGAAGAAGGCGTAAATGGAAAGAGTGGATCCTTATCCCCTTATATGGGCGGACGAAACTATGTACCCCCACCAGCCTTGTAAAACTCGCTTATCTCCCAAGCGTCATGATTAATGGCGCGGTTGGGTTACCCACGCCCGTATTGATGATAATCCCGAAATAAGGGGACACAATCTCTGCTTTGACAAGACGTGCCAAGGAAACCACCTCGCTAAACGTGCTGAGGTGGGACAGTAAAACGATTCGAATAAAGGCTTGGCCATGGCATGATGTCATGCTGCGGAGTACGTCAGCAGATTGGATTTGTACAAATGTTATTCTCTCTATGGTGGTATGTGGAACTTATTTTGCAGAGCCGGACACTATCCTTGTGTTCAATATCTTCTATGAAGTATTCGGAGGAGGAACCCGCCTTGCAATGTCGAAGACAATTTGTGCGCCGGACTCGTCGTCATTGAAGCCCGGTTCAGGGGCTACCGAGGGAGTCCCGGATTAGGGGGTGCCCGGATGGCCGGACTATGACCTTTGGCCGGACTCCCGGACTATGAAGATACAAGATTGAAGACTTCGTCCCGTGTCCGGATGGGACTTTCCTTGGCGTGGAAGGCAAGCTTGGCGATACGGGTATGTAGATCTCCTCCCATTGTAACCGACTCTGTGTAATCCTAGCCCTCTCCGGTGTCTATATAAACTGGAGGGTTTTAGTCCATAGGACGAACAACAATCATACCATAGGCTAGCCTCTAGGGTTTAGCCTCTCTGATATCGTGGTAGATCTACTCTTGTACTACCCATATCATCAATATTAATCAAGCAGGAGTAGAGTTTTACCTCCATCGAGAGGGCCCGAACCTGGGTAAGACATCGTGTCCCTTGTCTCCTGTTACCATCCGCCGAGACGCATAGTTCGGGACCCCCTACCCGAGATCCGCCGGTTTTGACACCGACACCGGCCTTTTCACAGGAATGGGCCTCTGTTGGGCCGTGCCATGTGTCGACGTATCATAGGCGCCTTCTGTCCAATGAGTGGATGACATCTGTCCCAACGGTGAGCCGACACGTGTTTCCTCCAGCCAATAATGATTTTACACGTGGAAAATCCCCATTGGTCGGGGCTGTTAATGGGTTATCGGATGCAAAACCCGACCCGATAGCTTAACGGTGTTCCGTTACGGTGGATGCCACGTGTAGGTCACCCTTAACGAAAGCAGTTCTGTGACGTGCGATTTATCGTCATGGAAGTGGACACTTCCGTGATGATAATTTTGGTAATGTCATCGAACACTTCTACGACAGCACAAGTATGACTATCTTGATTTTGTCATAAATTTGTCATGGATGTACATGCATGACAAAAAACGTGACCTACTGTGACAAACACGTATCATCACGGAAGTGTATTTTTTTTGTAGTGACATGCCCTGCAAAAACAACTTAGACGTCCTCTACTTTGTTGTTGCAAGTTTTACGTGGCTTCTACGGGCTTATAGCGAGAACCATTCTTACCTAAGGCAAAAAACCACAACGGTGATTTATCAAGTTTGATGTTTTAACCTTCAACAAGGACCGACCGCAGTCAAATCCGATTCAACTAAAGTTGGAGAAGCAGACAGCCGCCAGCCACCTTTATGCAAAACTTATAAAGGAGCCGGTCTCATGTGGAACCGGTCTCATGAACCTGCTCATGTAAGGTTGGTCCAGGTCATTTCGCCCAACAATACTGCCGAATCAAAATGATACACTGGTGGTAAGCAGTATGACAATCACTGCCCACAACTCTTTGTGTTCTACTCGTGCATATCATCTATGCATAGAGCTAGCTCTGATACCACTATTGGGAAACGTAGCATGCAATTTCAAAACAATTCCTACACTCACACAAGATCTATCTAGGAGATGCATAGCAACAAGAGGGAGAGAGTGTGTCCACGTACCCTCGTAGACCGAAAGCGGAAGCATTTGCCAACGTGGTTGATTTAGTCGAACTTCTTCTCATTCCAAACGATCAAGTACCGAATGTATAACACCTCCGAGTTCTGCACACATTCAACTCGATGACGTCCCTCGAACTCTAGAGCCAGCAGAGTGTCGAGGAAGTAGAAGAGTTCCGTCAGCATGACGGTGGAGTGACGGTGATGGTGAAGTTATCCGTGCAGGGCTTCGCCTAAACACTATGTGAATATGACCAGAGGCATAAACTGTCGAGGGGGGCGCCGCAGACGGCTAACAAATATTGGTGTGTGTTCTAGGTGCCCCCTCCCCATGTATATAAAGGAGGGAGGGGGAGAGGCAGCCTAGGGTGCACCCAAGTAGGAGGAATCCTACTTGGGCCCAGCCATGAGTGACCTGCGCCGCATCAAGCAGCAGCCAGAGGAGACCCTGCAGAAGTATATCCAACGCTTCAACAACGCTCGCCTCAAGATTCTCAAGGTGACTGAGGAGGCCATCATCTCAGCCTTCTCTGATGGCGTCCGCGACATCAAGATGAAGCAAGACCTTGCGATCCACAAAGACCTGTGCACGTCCCTGGAGCTGTTCAACCTGGTGACCAAGTGCGCAAGAGCTGAGGAGGGACGCCTCTCCCTCCTTGAGCTCCCAGCCGCTGATCCTGAAGAGAAGTAGTCCAAGGCCAAGGATGTGAAGCGCAAGGGAGAGGTTGTGCTCGCCGCAGAGCCAGACACGAAGCATGACAGGGATCAACCGGAGTCGTCCAAGGGCAGCCGGTACTGCGTGTACCACGACCTCCATACCCATAACACCAACGAATGTCAATAGCTTAGGGCTGTACGAGAAGGACGTGTCGGCCGACGCCCCGAGTGCGGCGATCGAGGCTATGGCCGAGGAGGAGGAAGAGGTGGAGGACGATGGGAAGATCGTGGCCCTTGCCAAGGGTTGCGTGACCGGCCTCGTGAGGACCGCTGGCAGGACCAGCCTCGCGAGGGGGCTTGGAGGGATCAGCCTCGTGAGGATCGCCCGCAAGGCAACGCAGGCCTCCCTCCTCTGCCACCACCACTAAGAAAGAATGAAGACCAGCATCAGGATGAGGGGGCTGGGGGCTTCCAGGAGCCGCGTGCTATCGCTTGCATCTTGGGCGGTGCCCAGGCCCTGGCCTCTCAGCGCATCTTCAAGCAGTTTGCTCGCGAGGTGAATGCAGTCCTCCCGAAGCTCGATGCCACACGCCCTCTCAGGTGGTCCACGTGCGCCATTACGTTCAGCTCAGCGGATCAGCTCAAGTGTGTAGCGACAGCCGAGGTCCTCCCAATGCTTTGTTCCCCAGTCATCAGCAATGTGCAGGTCACCAGGACCTCATCGACGGCGGTGCAGAACTCAACGTCCTGTCCGTCAAAACGTTCAACAATCTCCAAGTGTCGTATGATCAGCTTCAGCCAACCAAGCCTTTCTCAGGAGTCACTGACGGTTCCACTGTCCCAATAGGGCATGTCCGCCTCCATGTCACCTTCGGAGAGTGCAAGAACTACCGCACTGAGCTCATCGACTTCGACATCGCCCACATTCACCTTCCCTACAACGCCATCCTCGGGTATCTAGCCCTGGCAAAGTTCATGTCAGTGACTCACCGTGGCTACAACATCCTCAAGATGCCAGGGAGCGGCAGAGTCATCACGGTCCCCTGCGAGGAAAAAGATGCAGTGTGCTCTCTCGAGCATGCCTTCCAAGCCGCATCAATCGAAGACCCAGATCGCAAGAGCGGGAGCTTTCCTGAGGCGGCTCCCAAGAAGAAGAAGACATCACGTAGCCCAAGGCCTCAGGAGGCAGGCACCTCCGGTGGCACGACGCTAGGATCCGCGCCCGTTCAAGGGGCGCCTCCCTCCTTCGCATAGGAAGGCGCGCCCGGTGCCCTCCTCGAGCAAGGCTCGGGGGCTCTCTCCTGGAGGGCCACTGACCTTGCAAAGATCATGAGGGAGGCGCTCGGGCACCACTTGGAGGCGCGCTTTACGGCGCGTTTCCCGCAGGAAGGCATAAGGCAGGAAGGACCAAACCCTCAGGAGTTCATCACTAAAGTCACTCAGGAGCTTCAGGCATCGAGAGTCATGCGCGGCAGCCACCGCTTACCCGGCGTAGCTCCCCATCTAGGCGAGGATGGTGGGCTGCGCGTCTACATCGACATACTAGGGCTCAACCGAGCCGCGTCACAGGAGTGCCTCTGGCCTTCGCGTGTGGGACGTTGTGAGGGTCCACCTCACAACTACGTTCACATGCCTCTCAGCCTGCCGAATGCGGCCTCTGCTCATCAGCGCCTGGTGCGGAGCATTCTAGAAGCTCAGGAGGTCAGGCACTACGCGGTCCTGGTGGAGATGGGGATGGTCCTCGAGGAGCCGCCCGGACCCCCACAGCCTCCCGAGGCTTAGGGCCCCGAGGGCTCGTGAGGGTTGGCTTCTTCATCATGCATTGTCTGCTACTCCAACACCCCATCGCCAGCAACGGAATCAGGTGACATCTTTTCAAGTTCCATTTCAGCTGGGAGCGCCCCCCAGGGCTGCATCATTCCCAGGTCGCGTGGGTCTATCCCTGCGGCATGTATCTCTTTTGCTCATGTCTTTAGTTTACCTTGCTGGGGGCGCCCCTCGGGCTGCATCATCGCCAAGCCGCTCGGGCCTGACCTAGTGGTGTGTATCTTTCTCACATCTATCTAAGTTGGTTTGCTCTTTCATGCTCAACCTGCCTATCGTAATCGCCTGCTTGATTGACACCAACCCTTGGAGATGCTTGCTCCGGCACGACGCTTGTGCATGGGTCCGTCCCTACAATGTTAACAAACCTGAGTGGCTAAGCTCTGTCTGCAGCAGCCCTGCAAGGCGCCACCTCACCAAGCCCTCAGTGCCCCCATCACTCCCTCAGAGCAACCAGTGGCTGGTCGGCAATCGCATTGGCAATCCTTATTTTCCTCATGATTGGTTTGTAGGGCCACTCTGAGGAATAATGTCAGGCGAGGCCTTCGCAAGCTCTCTCTCTCTCTCACCCGCGCGAACAACTTGCACGTTAAAAGGGGCGCCTGAGCATCGCGACTCATGGGCTCTTACTGGCTCTCCAGCCCTCACCTCCTAGCCTTGTCCACGGCATCGCGACCTGGAATACCAGCAACGGCTGAGCTCGCTCGAGGGTCGGGACCTGAGGACGTAGAGCATGAAGGAGAGTGTGGGGAAGAGGGAAGAAGCTCACGTGGACCTCATCGGGCAATTTTCCAGCCATCAGCGTGCAGGCCCCGCGCCACGCCGAGTGATGACTCCAAGCTCCTGAGATAAGTCACTCCCCGGAACAGCTAGCTAGCGCAACACCCAACCTTCACTTAATGCGGCTCTGTGACAGTGACGTTGCCGTCCTTTCTCGCCTAGCGGTGGCTGCTTGAGCGCTAAAGGGGACCCCCCGAGCATCGTGCCTCGGGGGCTCTTACTGGACCTTGGGCCGCTCACCTCCTGGCCTTGACCACGGCATCACGACCTGGCATACCAGCGACGGCTGAAGCCTGCCTGGGGACCGGGACCTATCAGTGTAGAGCGCCGAGCCCCCATGAGGATAGAAAGGAGGAACTAAGCCGGAACAGGAAATGCATCTCGCACTGCTTCACGATAGGAGTATATCGACAAAAGACATCACAGACGCTTTACATGCCCCCTCGGGGTACTTCCTTGATTCCTCGCAGGGAACAAAAGCTGCTAATCCTAAGGGACTCTAACCACGTGCTCCTCCATGGTCGACGCCATCATCAACAGTGGGCCGCCGAGCGTCGGCGCCAACCCCATCCACATCATCCGCACCGGCGGCCCGATGCGGCTGCCCTGCTCTGAGCATGGCGCGAGCTTGGGGGCTCGTAGCTGTCGTCGCTCGTCTCCGGAGTCGCGAGAAGCTCGGGA
The DNA here is from genome assembly GCF_018294505.1 of Triticum aestivum. Taxonomy (NCBI): domain Eukaryota; kingdom Viridiplantae; phylum Streptophyta; class Magnoliopsida; order Poales; family Poaceae; genus Triticum; species Triticum aestivum. Next base: position 510,409,002 of record NC_057795.1, read on the forward strand.
GAGTCACTGGACCCTCCGACTCCTCCTCTGCTACCAGAGGAGCTGCTGAAGAGGCGGGCGGCAGGCTTGGCCCTCGCCACTCTAGGGCTTCGGTCGCAGTCCTTGGGGCAGCACTCCAGATGGTGTCCTTCTGCATCGAAGACCTTGAAGAACATCAAGGAGGCGCCATCGTATTCCAGATGAATCATGAGGCGCCCTCCATGCGGCAGACCCGCGCGATCTCGCCCCAGCCGTGGGTCATGAAGACCTTGCCCGGAGCGACAACCTCGACCACAACTTCGATCGCGGGGGTGTTGCAGTCGGCGTGTTGCAGCCAGAGCTCCTGAGGCCCCCTCGGCGGTATCTCAAAGGCGAAGGAGGGAGGAAGGCGAATCCAAGAGCGTGGGGGCATAGCGGTGTGAAGCAAAAGCTCGCGAGGAGAGCCCTCAGCATGGACCCAGGGGCGACGACGTGCACCGCTGTAACTCATCGGCGTCACCGGCGGCACCGTCGGTGCCGCTCGGCTTTCTCCAGAGCCCTCGGCTCGGGCGTACAAGGGCAGCGGAAACCCGGGTGGCGGCCGCTCATACCAAGGCCTCGACGTCTCCTGCCGAGCGCCTTCGTTGCGGCAACAGGGAACTGGCCACTTCTTCAGTGGGAGAGAGACGGGCCCCTCTCGGGGAGCCTTCCCTTCTCTTCGGCTGAGAATCAGCGGATTGGCGCCATTATCGTCGAAATGGAGGAGCGAAGCAGAGGAGGCGGAGCAAGGAGAGATAGACTAGGAGGGCTCACACCATTCCGTACTTATTGCTGGAGGAGGCCAACCGTCGGCCTCCACGATCGCAGGTAATCATGACTCTTTTTTGCATGCAGAGACCTGTCAAGTCAGACAGTTTCCGAGGCGTCGTGGGGAAGCGGAGACGCCCACGTCCAATCAATCGCCATGCGCCGCCTAAGGCCGCAGGCTGTTGGGGCCTGCGGCGCTCCACACTTGCCCCTTCGCTTCTCTGCTAAGCCAAGTTCGAGCGTGCCTTGGGCCCGGGGGCTACTATCGGCGTTCAGGGAACGGGGGTACCCAGACTTGCCTGCCTGCGGCCTACGGCATGGCTCAAGTGGTGGCCCAATGTGGCCCATCTTCATCGACTCGAGCTCAAGACCCTCGCGAGGGGCCAAGCCTCGCGGGGCGGACGACAGGAGGCTTCCTCAGGAGCGTCCTCACCAGGAAAAGCTCGTGAGGAGGCAGAGAGATCAAGGCAAGGGTACCTCGTGAGGTGCTCATGATGCAAGCCATGACAATCAAGACCAGGCGGGCGCTAGGCGGGCACCGGCCTGCGCAGTGTCCTTGTTTCCTCTTTGGTGCAAAGGGGGCAAGCACAGACCAAGGAATCAGGCAAAGGTTGCCATTCCAGTGCAATAGGACCAAGACCGGCAGAGCGACAGGACGGAGGTCACCGTGGAGCCCAGGACAGCGTCATCGCCAGAGTCTTTGGCAGTCGAAGACCAACTTTAGTCAGGATAAGTTGTACTAGATGTTCCCCTTCAAAATGGCCATTGTTGGCGCCCTTCCCGCTCAATATTTGGGAAGAGAACCAGGGCCTCTATATATAGGACTAGCCACCATAGTGGGATCTGGGCTGATCTCATCTCATCTAGATCTTGCCCAGAGCCAACAGAGACGGAGCATTTCCTCTCCAAGCACAAGAACACCCCTCGCGAGGCTGTTCTTCCCTTGTATTATCCATCATCAGCCCATGAGGCAATCCACTCACCACACACTGGAGTAGGGTATTACACCACAATGGTGGCCTGAACCAGTATAAACCTCGTGTCCCTTGTGTTGTTCATCAAGTAGTCTAGATCCTCATCGAGGCGTTGGGACATGGGTTGGTAGAGGAAAGATCTTCGCGCACAGCCCAGAGTTCGAACCTTAAGGGTTTGCCGGAACCCTACATCCGACAACTGTTGTTTAAAACAGTTTATAAATAGAGCCGACTTAATCATAATTAGATATAACCATAACAAAAATATCATACCTGTGATATTGAATCGTACTGCCGGCTTATGATACCTGTGCAGTAAGGGTCACAACCCAAAGAGTGAGAGCAGAATGCTATGTTCAATTGATTTATATCGTCGGCTTATCATGCCATATGCAGCAAGGGGTAATACCCAAAGCTTAGAGCACAACGCTCTAAGCACATAAAATCATTATACACTGGTGACTTAACGTCCAAAGCCAGTTCACGAGGGTAGTAATGCTATGTTCTCTTTGGTGAAGACACCTATGTTTGAAGAGGAAGCCCCCACGTGCTTTGTAATCATGGCGTATGAGCGGACCAAAAGGGTTATTTCACAGCTATGCTCAATGAGCAGGAAGACCCCAAGTGGTTTGTGGCACTGAGCCGATCAAGAGGGATATTCACAGCTATGATTTGAATACGAGCAGGAAGCCCCCAAGTGACCATACGTTTTGGCATTGGGCCGATCAAAAGGGATATTCACAGCTATGCTTCAAATATGAGTAGGAAGCCCCCAAGTGACCATAAGTTTTGCCATTGCTCCAATCAAAAGGGATATTCACAGCTATGCTTCAAATATGAGCAGGAAGCCCCAAGTGACCATAAGTTTTGGCATTGCACCGATCAAAAGGGATATTCACAGCTATGCTTCAAATATGAGCAGGAAGCCCCAAGTGACCATTGAAATTATGATAAAAAAAGACTTATTATTCTTGGAGATGAAACGACAGAGGCCCTGCTTTATCAGGGATGCCGACTTTATTATAAACATCATAATATATACATTGTGAAAATATGTACATCATAAGAGTTGGTGGCTCAAGTGTAGTAATGCCGAAGATGAGCAATATTCCATGGCCGGCGTGTCTCCTGCTCCGACTGACGTGACTCCTTGTGGTCTCGAATATCTATAAGGCAGTATGATCCATTGTTCAAATTCTTGCTGACCACAAAGGATCCTTCCCAAGGTGGGGATAGCTTGTGCATATCAGTCTGATCTTGGATAAGCCGGAGCACCAAGTCACCTTTTTGAAAGGTTCTGGTCTTAACCCGACGGTTGTGATAACGGTGTAGATCTTGTTGGTAAATCACCGAGCGAGCCGCCGCAAGGTCACACTCCTCATCTAACAGGTCAAGTGCATCCTGACGTGCTTTTTCATTATCAGCTTCAACATAAGCATGCCACGCGGGGCGAGTCGTGATGGATGTCACTAGGGAGGACCGCCTCTGCTCCGTAAACCATGAAGAAAGGCATGTAACCCGTAGATCTGTTGGGGGTAGTATTGATACTCCATAGTACTGAAGATAAATCCCGCGTCCAACAACCCGGCGTCCTCTGCAAAGGAACCATAAGCCGGGGCTTGATGCCTCTAAAAATTTCTTGATTGGCTCTTTTAGCTTGACCATTGGATTGGGGGTGAGCTATTGACGACATATCAAGTCAAATATGCTCACTTGACAAAACTCTTTCATAGCACCCTTGGACAGATTAGTGCCATTATCAGTTATAATGCTGTGGGGAAAATCAAAGTGAAAAAATCACCTTTTTGACAAATTGAACCGCCATTGCCGCGTCACACTTACTGACCGGCTCTGCGTCGACCCACTTTGTGAATTTGTCAACCGCCCCAAAAGGTGGGTCTTTTTATACTTGGACCTTTTAAAAGGCTCAACCATATCAAGCCCCCAAACTGCAAACGTCCAAGTAATTGGAATCATCCTCAATTCTTGAGCCGACACGTGAGCTCACCGTGAAAATTTCTGACAACCATCACATTTACTGACCAAATCCTCTGCATTAGCATGAGCCGTCAGCCAATAAAATCCATGACGAAAAGCTTTAGCCATAAGAGATTTAGAGCCGACATGATGACCACAATCTCCTTCGTGAATCTTGCAAAGAATTTCACGGACCACTTTAGGAGAAACGCAATGTTGAAATGCCCCAGTAACACTGCAATGGTGCAGCTCTCCGTTAATAATTGTCATTGACTTAGATCGCCGGGTTATCTGTCTGGACAAAGTTTCATCCTCAGGTAACTCGCCCCAGGTCATATAAGCCAAATATGGAACCGTCCAATCAGGAATAGCGTGAAGCGCCGCCACCAATTGTGCTTCCAAGTCAGGAATAACCAGATCTTCCTCTGTAGGCAACTTGACATAAAGGTTATGTAGAATATCCAAGAAAGTGTTAGGTGGCACCGGCTTACGCTGGGACCCCAACCGGCTTAAGGCATCAGCCGCCTCATTTTTCCTCCAATCAATGTGTTCCACTTGATAACCCTTGAAGTGCCCAGCAATAGCATCAACCTCGTGACGATAAGCCGACATGAGTGGATCCTTAGAATCCCATTTGCCGGAAACTTGTTGAGCCACCAAGTCTGAGTCGCTGAAGCATCGTACCCGGCTTAAACTCATCTGCTTAGCCATCCGAAGGCCATGGATCAGGGCTTCGTACTCAGCAGCATTGTTAGTACAGGGAAACATCAACCTTAAAACATAACAAAATTGGTCACCTCGAGAGGAAGCTAAGACCACGCCAGCCCCCGAGCCCTCCAATTTCCTAGACCCATCAAAGTGATTAGTCCAGTATGTGTTATCTGGATTTTCTTCAGGCATCTACAGCTCTGTCTAGTCATTGGTGAAATCCACAAGTGCTTGAGACTTGATGGCCGTGTGAGGCATATACTTCAAACCATGAGGTCCAAGCTCAATGGCCCACTTGGCTACCCGACCTATGCCTTCTCAGTTTTGAATAATATCCCCTAAGGGAGCATAACTAACCACATGATGGGATGACCCAGAAAATATTGCTTAAGCTTCTGACTGGCCATGAACACCCCATAAACGAGCTTCTGCCAGTGCAGATACCTCTGCTTAGACTCAATGAGTACTTCACTGATATAGTAAACTGGCCATTGAACCGGATATTTCTTGCCTACTTCCTTCTGTTCCACCACAACAGCTACACTGACAGCCCGGGCGTTAGCAGCCACATATAATAATAACGACTCCTTATCAATAGGAGCAACAAGGACTGGCGGCTCAGCTAGCTATTTCTTCAAGGCTTCAAACGCGTCATTAGCAGCATCACTCCAGACAAATTGATATGTTTTCTTCATCATCTGGTATAGTGGTATGGCCTTCTCGCCCAACCGGCTTAAAGCAGCAATACGAACCGCCAGACATTGGACATCATTGATGCACACCGGCTTTGCCAAGGAGGTAATGGCCTTGATCTTCTCTGGGTTAGCTTCAATGCCTCTGTTAGAAACCAGAAAACGCAAAAGCTTCCCTGCCGGCACACCAAAAATGCACTTGGCCAGGTTAAGCATCATCTTGTAGACCCGGAGATTGTTGAAGGCCTCCTTCAAATCATCTATCAAAGTTTCCTTCTCTCTGGATTTCACCACAATATCATCCACATAAGCATGAACATTGCACCCAAACCGACTGTGAAGAAAATTCTGCACACATTGCTGGTAAGTCGTCTGGGCGCTCTTGAGCCCAAAAGGCATAGACACATAGCAGAAGGCTCCAAAGGGAGTGGTAAAAGTTGTCTTCTCCTGGTCTTTAACTGCCATATTGATCTGATAATAACCAAAATATGCATCCAAAAAATCAAACGCTCACAACCCGCCGTAGCATCAATGAGTTGATCAATATGAGGGAGAGAAAAAGGATCGGCCAGACATGCCTTGTTTAAGTCCGTGTAGTCCACACACATACGCCAAGTGCCATTCTTCTTAAGCACCAGCACCGGATTAGCCAACCACTCAGGATGAAAGACTTCAACAATGAACCCAGCCGCCAAGAGCCGGGCCACTTCTTCACCAATGGCCTTACGCCTCTCCCCATTGAAGCGACGAAGGAATTGCTTGACTGGCTTAAACTTCAGATCAATATTAAGAGTGTTCTTGGCGAGTTCCCTTGGTACACCCGACATATCAGAAGATTTCCATGCAAAGATGTCCCATTCTCACAGATGAACTCGATGAGCATGCTTCCTATTTTGGATCCAGGTTAGCACTGATACTGAACTGCTTAGATGAATCGCTAGGAACAAAGTCAACTAGCTTAGTGTCATCGGCCGACTTGAACTTCAACACCGAATCATGCTCTGTGGTTGGCTTTTTCAAAGATGTCATATCCGCCAGATAAACATTGTCTTTGTAGAACTTCAATTCATCTGTTGCACAGACAGATTCAGCATAAGCAGTGTCACCTTCTTCACACTCCAAAGATATTTTCCGACTTCCATGCACTGTGATGGTCCCCTTGTAACCTGACATCTTGAGCTGCAGGTAAACATAACAAGGCCGTGCCAGGAACTTGGCATAAGCCAGCGTCCAAACAGAGCGTGATACGGGCTTCTAATCTTGACCACTTCAAAGGTTAGTTTCTCGGCCCTGGAATCATGTTCATCCCCAATGGCTACTTCCAGATCAATCTTGCCTACAGGATACGCTGACTTACCAGGCACTACCCCGTGGAAAATAGTATTGGACGACTTAAGACTTTTGTCAATCAACCCCATGCGACGGGAAGTATCATAAAAAAGGATATTAATGCTGCTACCCCATCCCTGAGTACCTTAGTGAATTTGTATCCACCAACTTGAGGCACCACCACCAAAGCCAAGTGACTGGATTATCGACCCGGGGCGGGTGATGCTCTCGACTCCACATAATAGGTTGCTCAGACCATCGCAAGTAATGGGGAACTGCCGGCTCAATGGCGTTCACAACCCTTTTATGGAGCTTCTGGTCCCGCTTACATAAACTTGTGGTGAAAACGTGATACTGCCAACTATTAAACTTCTTCAGATGACTTTGATATCTAGACCGCTGCTGCTGCTGGCCCCCCTGACCGGATTGTTGATTCTAACCACCCTGATTACCTTGATGGCTTTGGTGACCCTGGAAACAGGATAGAGATGCCACCACCATAACCCGGGCCATGAGGACTGCCACTACCAGAACCTAAGCCACCGCCCGGCCCATGATTGTTCAAATCAGATTTTTTTAACTCCCTCATAATTTGACAATCTTTCCAAAGGTGATTGAACGGACTTTCCTTCATGCCATGCTTTGGGTAGGGCTGATTCAGCAATTGTTCAAGATTGAGACCTGATCAACCTGTCTGAGGGGGTGGCTTCCCCTTACGATGCTGACCATTATTCTGCGTATCAGTATTGGCCACAAAATCTGAATTGCTATCAGCCTTGCACTTACCGTTGCCCCCCTGACTCGCCGTGTTATGCTGCTGACCCTTGGTGTTGCCACTCTTTTTTCCCTTTCCCAGCTTTTCATCATCACGGGATCCTTGGTACTACTAGAGTCGGTATATTTAATTAGAGCCGCCATCAGCTCCTCCAAATCATTGCAATGGCGCTTGAGCCACCCTAGCTTCTGTTTGAGAGGCCAAACGGTAGTTCTTCTCTAACATTAGGACTGCAGAGCCAACATTAACGTTATCCGATGAGTGCAGGATAGCCTTGACCCGACGCACCCAATGGGTCGTTGACTTGCCCTCTTCTTGGGTGCATGCATCCAAATCCACAATCGACATGGGTTGTTTGCATGTATCCTTAAAGTTCTGGATAAACCGGGCTTTTAGCTTGGCCCATGACCCGATGAAATTGGTAGACAACCCTTTTAACCAAGTACATGCCGCCCCATCCAGCATCATGGTGAAGTATTTGGCGCACGCAGCATCGCTGACCTCCAACAGTTCCATGGCCATCTCATAACTCTCAGTCCACGCCTCAGGGGGTAAGTCGGCTATGTAGTTAGGCACCTTACGAGGTCCTTTGAAATCCTTGGGCAGACGCTCATTATGTAGAGCCGGCACTAAACATGGTATACCCATGGTTCTAGAGGTCACACCTGCCTCCACCGAAGCCGTCGGATAAACCGGAAGATGTTGATGAGCCGCCTGCTCAGCTTCTCGACGTGCCCTGTCCTGATCGACCAAATCATGAGCACCGTCATGCGTCGGGTCATGCCCACGCGGCTGGTTACGACGCTGGTCATTGCTTGAAACGGTCAGTGAGTCCATGTGTTTGCTGTAACTCTGGCTTGAGCGAGGGGTCGAATGAATCCTCTCTCAACTGTAAGAATATGCCTGCTGCTGTACTAATGCTGATTGAAGAAGCTCTCTAGCTCTCCGTGTTTCAACCGCGGCTAGAGAATCGCCTTCGACTGGGAGAGCCACCAATCGTGTCGCCGCAGTGATCATATTATCCAAAGGGTTGGAATAATGACCCGGTGGTGTTGGCACATGCTGAGGCGGAGTATTATTTAGACGAGGCGGCTCCATCGTGCGCGGTTGAGCCAGCGCTCCAGCCCCAGGCGCGTCAAAACGGTTTATCTCTGGTTGGTTACTGGTCCCTGCTCTAGGTGTGCAGAAGAGGTTCCTCGCCTCGTAAACCGGTGGTAGTTGACTCTGCCTTCTTCTTATGATTTTGTTTGAAGCGTTCTGATCCAACGAGAGCCAGAAGGAACTAGGCTAGAGTCGTTGTGCCTGAGCATCCAAAACAGCTTGCTCTACCGTCATCCTAGTGTCCTCCGCTGCCAGGTCTTCCTTGGCTTGCACTACCTCGTCATGTAGTTTTGCAATTTCCGCATTATGCTGAACTTGATTCGCCGGTTTAACCTCTGCTATTAACAAGGCTGTCAGTTTATCTAGCAAATCAGTCAAAACCTGAGCCAGCGGGCACGCAGGGCCTCCCGCCCCAGCTGCCATCATCGTTGCTGACCCAGAGACCATTGTTGTTGCAGCCGAAGAATTTTGCTCAGGCTGTGTACCGGCCATGAAAATTGCGACCCTGTTCGGCGGCTCATAGGGGTCCGGAATACTGTCGCCATCGGAATAGCCCCCAAGCCGACCGTCTTGCAGTTGATACAATGAAGTAGTCTCGCCCGTGAACGACTCACTGTCATAATAGATGGTCATCTCACCACCAAACATGGATTGTTCCTTCAATTCTGCCCCATGTATGAATCCCACAAAGGCACATTTCATGGAGGGCTGAACTCGGGCGGGTCGTGCATGCTGAGCCGTCTCGATGATGTTGGTGCAGATGTCTGGCTCAGGGCCCGGCTCGCCGATCTTGCCGATAAATACGTGAATTCCATCGAAGGGGCCCAGTACCCGTACTCAATTGAGCCAGCCTCGGGGCCCTAGCCTACATCGTCGATGTAGAGCTTGCCGCAACGATTCTTGGTCATCCGGCCCATAGTGTATCCCTTGATCCCTTCGAAGCTGCCCTTTAAGAACTCGAAACCACCGTGTGCTGGCCCCACGGTGGGCGCCAACTGTCGTGGAATAGTCACGGCAGATGTCCTAGTGTGAGGACTTAGTCGTGGAGCCATCGCAACTAGGATAGCTTAAAGGGGTTAAATGGGACAAAAGACACATGAGTTTATACTGGTTCGGCCCCTTGCGGTGAAGGTAAAGGCCTAATCTAGTTTGAGGTGGTATTGCTTATGTCTTGATTACTAGGGAGCAAATATGCTTGACCTAGCTATCGATTTCTTCTCTCTTGCCCTGAACCGCCGCCGGGTCGTCCCTTTATGTACACAAGTTGACGCCCAGCGGCTCAGGACTCCCGGTCGGCTCATAGACAACATGTTCGGCTCGGCCACTAAATATACTTGCCTTACAATATGTCACACACATATGGCGGTTTACCCATATGGGCCTTAAGTCTCCTTTGGGCCTTGGGCCCTTGCTTCATGAACTGCCATCTTCAATATCCTCATGGGCTTCGTATTGATGAACAGCCATAGGTATAACCCGGCCCCTCCTAGGTGGGTCATACCTAATAATCATATCCCCAACAGGTAGGGTCAAGGACCTATCATACGGGGTCTTCCTAGGGAGCGACACCGTCATTGGTAGGTCTCAGGAACACACCCACGTTCATACGCAGATGCCAGGAAGTCCACTCGGACACCTCAACATCACTCGGAGCACCCTTGATAACCCAGAAGTATAGGGCATCAGTTCTAGCCTCTTTCAATAAGTAAGAGTGTCGAACCCAACGAGGAGCTAAAGGTAGAACAAATATTCCCTCAAGTTCTATCAACCACAGATACAACTCTACGCACGCTTAACATTCACTTTACCTAGAACAAGTATGAAACTCTACGCCGCAACTACTAAAGATCATTAAGATAAACCCAACCAAAGCATTAACATATCAAGTCCCCTTTATCCCATACGCAACAACCCCCTTACTCGGGTTTATGCTTCTATCACTCAAGCAACCCACTATAAGCGAATCATGAACGTATTGCAACACCCTACAGCGGGAATCCCTCACGCTTGCGCGACACGGAGGGCACAATAGGACAGCGCAAAAATAAAACATACAACTCATACCAATCTAGATCATCAATCAACCCAAAGAAAAAGGATATCTACTCAGAACATCATAGGATGGCAACACGTCGTTGGATGATAATATGTGGCATAAAGCACCATGTTCAAGTAGGGATTATAGCGGGGTGCGGGAAGTGAACCGCGTAAAAGAGATGAGGATGGTGATGATGATGGTGATGTTGATGAAGACGATCACCGTGGCGATAATTCCCCTCCCGATGGCACTCCGGCGCCACCGAGAGAGAGGAGGAGAGGTTCTCCCCCTTGTGCTTCTTCCTCCATGGCCTCCCCCTTGGATGGGGAGAGGTTCTCCCTCTGGTCCTTGACCTTTATGGCGATGATGGCCCCTCTGAGATCTTCCCCCATAGCCTCCTGTGATGATGGGCCTAGATTTATTTCTCGTGGCTATAGAGGCTTGCGGCGGCAGAACTTCCGATCTCCCTTCTGTTCTGAGGTTTTCTGGATTTATAGGAGGGGTTGGCGTTGGTGTCACGTCAGGGGGCCCTACAGGGAGTCCACGAGGTAGGGGTCGCGCCCTCCACCCGCGTGCTGGCCTCGGGACTCCCCTCTGGTAGCTTTTCGTTCCAGTATTTTTTATATTTTCATAAAATATTCTCCGTTGATTTTCAGCGCATTCCGAAAACTTTTATTTCTGCACAAAAACAATAGCACGGTAGTTCTATTGAAAATAGTGCCAGTCCGGGTTAGTTCTAATCAAATCATGTAAAAATATTATAAAATGGCATGAATACTTCATAAATTATAGATATGTTGGAGACTTATTAGCATCCCCAAGCTTAATTCATGCTCGTCCTCGAGTAGGTAAATGATAAAAGAAATAATTTATGAAGTGTGAATGATAGCAAGTGCACAAGTTTGATCAATGGTAGTTTCAATCACTTTTCCTAGCATCATTATATATCATAACAGTATGTCAACTCATAAAACTTCTCATGATCAAGTAACAAGCTATTCACATGTTAAAGTATAGATCATAAACTTTCTTGAAAACTAACAAACTATGTTCTCAGTCATCAAACAATTGCAATTCATCTTATTTTCAGGAAGGGTCTATGTAAGAGCTTTGATTCAGCAAACTCCACATACTCAACTATCATTTAGTCTTCCACAATTGCTAACACTCACGTGATATTTATGCGTTCAAATTTTAATCAGACACATAGAAAGATAGGGGCTTATAGTTTCGCCACCCAACCTTTTACCTTAAGGGTAATGTCAACAATAATACTTTATGAAAACCTACATCCAAGTGGATATATATATCCGGATCGCTCCAACACAAAGTGCTTGCCGATGGAAAAAGTATAAAAAGGAAAGGTGAAAATCACCATGACTCTTGTATAAGGGTAGAAGGTAAAAGTAAAAGATAGGCCCTTCGCAGAGGGAAGGAGAGGTTGTCATGCGCTTTTATGGTTGGATGTACAGAATCTTAATGCAAAAGAACGCCACTTTATATTGTCGCTTGTGATAAGGACCTTTATTATCTAGTCCATCGCTTTTATTTCTTCCATATCGCAAGTTCGTATAAAGCTTATTTTCTTCGCACTAATAGATCATACATATTTAAGGAGCAATTTTTATTGCTTGCACCGATGACAACTTACTCGAAAGATCTTACTCAATCCATAGGTAGGTATGGTGTACTCTCATGGCAAAACTGGGTTTAAGGGGTGTTTGGAAGCACAAGTAGTATTTCTACTTGGTGCAAAGAATTTGGCAAGCATGAGAGGGAAAGGCAAGCTCAACATGTTGGATGATCCAAAACAATATAACTTCTACTCGGATATAAGAAAACATGACCCATTAAGTTGTCTTCCTTGTCCAACATCAACTTTTTATCATGTCATATTATAAACATGGCATGAATACTTCATAAATTATAGATACGTTGGAGACGTATCAGAGAGGCATAAGCTAACATATCGTCTCTTCTTGGATCATATGCACTTATGATTTGAACTCTAGTAAACATCCGTAATTACTAAAGATCATTAAGGTAAAACCCAACCGTATCATTAAAGTATCAAGTCCTCTTTATTCTCATATGCCATAACACACTTATCTGTGTTTGTATTTCTATCACTCACTCAACGCAGACAATAAGCAAACCATGAACATATTGCAAACCCTACAACTGAGATCCCACACGCCTGCGCGACACGGAGAGCACCATAGGACAGCCACTACTGCAGGATGCTGCTAACGCGACACTACGATCGGAGACTCTTTGATGAAATTGTGTGAGAGACAATAATTGCAAACGGTGGTGTAAAAAACCCGTCAAAAAAGGTGCAAAATGTTTGCAATGATGGATGCATCAAACATGGTTCAGATTTTTGTTGTGTGTGCGATGCAGGGCATACGGTTCAGTTCAATGATCTGTTTGCGATGAGGAAGAAGAACGGAAACAGGCAGCCAGATGAAGGCGTGTGCGATATACAACATACAGTTCAGTCGGATTAACTGTTTTTTCATGAGGCGAAACAACAGAAATGGACAGCTAGATAAAGGTGTGTGCGATTGAGGGCATACACTTCAGAAGGATTAACTGTTTGCGATTAGGCAACAGAAGAGAAATGGTCAGCCAGTTCAAAGGTTTGTGTGGTTGATGGCATACACTTCACATGGATGAACTGTTTGCGATTATCCACAACAAACAGAAACAGTTAGACAGATCAACGTGTGTGCGCTAGACGGGCACACATTCTTATTAAAAGAAGCGTGAGTGATGGTAATAACGAGCGTGCATGGTTCTTGGAACAAGACATATGCTGACATTGCTTATTGCGGTACACCCTAGGGTGCAAACGCCACGTACGCGGCCGAGAAAACGTGGCCACATTATGCCTTCCGGGAATAGTGCCGCACTTAGAACTTATAGAACCGTCAATAAATTTTGAGCCTGCGTCCTGTCACATTCCAAATTGCAAACCTGTTCACACCAATCAAAATCCAAATGGTTTCCCACTTAGGAGCGTATTAGTACTCGATTATAAATACTACTATTCCAAGATGACTGCACATTCCTCCTCAACTCCTCATCCACAAAAACAAACAAGCCATTCATCATCGTTCCCTTGCGTCTGCCATGGCCAGCGTGAGTTCTGGGTCGAGATATTGCCACCAGGGGGAGGCGAGCATGAAAGCGGAAGCACGAGAGATGTCCTGCCTCACCGCGAAAGCAGCCAACATGTCCTGCCGCGCGGCCGTAGCAGCACAGAGGTTCCACCGCGCCGCCAGGGCAGCACGGAGGTCCTGCCGGCAGACTGGTGCGGCCACACTGCGGAAGCAGCAGAGATGTCCGGTCATGCCGCGGAAGCAGTAGAGATGTCCTCCCATGATGTCTACTATGCAACTTCATTCTTGTAGACATGTGTTGGGCCTCCAAGCGCAGAGTTTTGTAGGACAACAACAATTTTCCATCAAGTGGATGACCTAAGGTTTATCAATCCGTGGGAGGCGTAGGATGAAGATAGTCTCTCTCAAGCAACCCTGCAAACAAATACAAGAAATCTCTTCTGTCCCCAACACACCCAATATAATGGAAAATTGTACAGGTGCACTAGTTCGGTGAAGAGATGATGATAAAAATGTAGTATGGATAGTAGATATCAGTTTTTGTAATGCGAACAAAACACAGCAAGGTAGTAAATTGTAAACAGAGCACAAACAGTATTGCAATGATGGAAAATGAGGGCAGGGTAATTTCACCAGTGCAATCTCTCAACAATGCTAACATAGTTGGATCATATGATTATCCCTCAAAGTGCAATAAAGAATCTCTCCCGAGTTCCTATTAGCGGAGAACGAAAGATAGAAATTGTTTGTAGGATTCGAAACCACCTCAAAGCTATTCTTTCCGGTCAATCTATCCTAGAGTTCATACTAAAATAACAGCAAGCTATTCTTTTCGATCGATCTAATCAAGAGTTTGTACTAAAATAACACTGTATGATGCATATCAACCAACTCTAATGTCACCTAGATATCCCAATGTCACCGCGAGTACTCGTGACTTCATTATATGATATGTATCAAACATATTCAGATTCATATTACTCAATCCACACAAAGAACTACAAGGAGACCCCAAAGTTTATATTGGAGAAAAGATAATAAAAAGGTGCATCAACCCCTATGTATAGATTGCCCCAAAGTCACCTCGGGAATCCGTACGTTGAGTGCCATAACATATATCAAGTGAATCAAAATAATACCCCATTGTCAACACGGGTATTCATATGCAAGATATATATCATGTGTTCTCAGATCTAAACATTCAATCTGACAAGACAAAACTTCAAAGGGTAAAGACTCAATTCATCACAACAAGTGTGGAGAGTGGAGAAACATCACATGATCCATCTACGTTAACAAAGCCCATGATACATCAAGATCGTGACATCTCAAGATCACGAGAGAGAGAGAGAGAGAGAGAGAGAGAGAAAGAGAGAGAGAGAATAAACACAAAGCTACTGGTACAAACCCTCAGCCCCGAGGGTGGAATACTCCCTCCTCATCGTGGTGGCCGCAGGGATGATGAAGATGGCCACCGGAGAAGACTCCCCCCTCCGGCAGGATGCTGGAACAAGGTCTCGATTGGTTTTCGGTGGCTACAGAGGATTGCGGCAGCAAAACTTCCGATATAGGGTCTTCCTGAGGGTTTTCATAATATTTGAGAATTTATAGAGCAAATAAGGGGTACGGGAGGCCACCGAGGTGGACACAACCCACCAGGGCGCGCCTGGGGCCCCAGGCATGCCCTGGTAGGTTGTGCACCCTCGGGGCGCCCCCCAAGTGCTGCTCTATCCCAATGGTTCTCTTCTGGTCCATAAAAAATCCACAAAAAGTTTTGCGGTGTTTGGACAACTTTCATTTCTGCACAAAAAACAACACCACGGTAGTTCTGCTGAAAACAGCGTTAGTCCGGGTTAGTTCCATGCAAATTATACCAAAACCATATAAAATTATTGTAAACATGGCATGAATACTTCATAAATTATAGATACATTGGAGACGTATCATCCCGCGCCGTGGCGGCCTAAGAAAATGTCTCGCGGGCAGGCGAGGACTCTTACAGATGCATGCATGCGATCGTCCATAGCCAGATGGATCAGATCTCTGGCTGGGCGAGGTTGCAGGACGACATGAAAGCCTCGTTTGAACAGGCTACCAGCGTCACCAGCAACTAAGGGAGAGCAATGAGAAGCTCCAGGACGAGTGCGACCTTCTAAGGATGAAGATCGTCGGAAGTGCGGAGCAGCGGGAGGAGACCACTACCTTGTTGAAGAGGACCAGCGTCATTGTCGAGGAACTTATGGATGAGAATGTTGTGCTGCGCATAAAGCGCAAAAGGCTAGTGGAGGAATCCATGGATGCTCTCAAGCAGCATATTGAGAACAGGAAAGACCTCATCGCTGCTCACTGCGGAGACTAGTTCCCGCGGCCTGCGGCAATGAATCAAGAAAGTAGAGATCAGCGAGTCAGATCGTTCTCTTCCTTCTTCTTTTACCCTTGTGTATTTCAAGCGTTGCCGCATGTGGATTTTTTACTTATGTTCCTAAATATGTAAGATAATTATTATCCATTTTCATCGTCCTTATATTCATCATGCTTGCTATAAGTTGCAATCGATGCTATATAGGTCCGTCGGATCTTACATCAAGATCCATGCAAAACTTTCATTTCAGATTTTCATTTCTCTCTCTTAACTCTCAGTCCAGTGAGCCATAGCCACGCCATGAAATAGGGGCCCAGGCGCCATTAATGGAGACGTTGGGAGGGAGGTGCGTGGCGGATAGAGGTCAAAGGGCTCTCCTCCCGATGAGCACGCGCAGGATGTGATCGCACGCCTCCCGTACTCAAATAGCTACAATGATCGACACCTCCTATCCAATAAAAAGAGGGGACGCGTGGCGGCACTAATTGGTAAGTAGAACACCCACGGTTCAATAATAGTTTTGTTTCCGATTTGTAACATGACAATACTTATTCCAAAATGACTTTGTTGATTATTAATGTGTGCGCCTTCGCAAATTGGAAGGAAAAATTACCACAACATGTTGGTGCCAAGCCACGACACCCAGATGTTTGAATTTCATTCCCATTTCTTGCATGGGACATAGAAATTCACCCAAGGACATACATGTGCTTTTTCAACCAACTTTGGTGCACTAGAGCATGTGCTTGTAGTTCAAATTTGAATTTTGCACATTAAATGCCTAGAAATTCAATTAATGTATAAAAAAGGCCAAACGAACCCAGAATAATTCCAAAATTTAGCACGATAATTCTATTTCGTCTAATCTGCCTGTGTAAAAAAATTAAGGTGGGAGAAGGCAGTTTACGTATGTCGTTTCGCACACGGAGGTGACACGTAACCTCTCGGAACCACCAGCCTTCTTGAGAGAAGCTCTGGTTTGCAAGAATCTTATACCAAAGCTTGTCCCAATTCGGCCAAAAAATTTACCACATCATGTTGGTGCCATGTCATGACACCATGCCAAGTTTCATGATTTTCACGCATTTTTTGGATTTACATGAATTAAAAAATCAAGTTTCTCAATCTTTTCGGCCGAGCCACGACGCCCACATGTTTGAATTTGATTCCCATTTCTAGCATGGGACCTAGAAGTTCAACCAAGGACACACATGTGATTTTTCAACCAACTTTGGTGCACTAGAGCATGTGCTTGTAGTTCAAATTTGAATTATGCACATTAATGACCAGAAATTCAATTAATGTATAAAAAAGGCCAAACGAACCCAGAATAATTCCAAAATTTAGCATGATACTTCTATTTGGTCTAATCTGCCTGTGTAAAAAAATTAAGGTGGGAAAAGGGAGTGTACGTATGTCGTTTTGCACACAGAACTGACACGTTCCCTCTCGGAACTACGAGCCTTCTTGAGAGAAGCTCTAGTTTGCAAGAAGCTTATACCAAAGCTTGTCCCAATTCAGCCAAAAAATTTACCTCGGCAAGTTGGTGCCATGTCATGACACCATGCCAAGTTTCATGATTTTCAGGTGTGTTTTGGATTTACATGAATTAAAAAACCAAGTTTCTTAATCTTTCTGGCCAAGCCACGACGCCCAGATGTTTGAATTTCATTCCCATTTCTTGCATGGGACCTAGAAACACACCCAAGGACACACATGTGATTTTTCAACCAACTTTGGTGCACTAGAGCATGTGCTTGTAGTTCAAATTTGAATTGTGCACATTAAATGACCAGAAATTCAATTAATGTATAAAAAAGGCCAAACAAACCCAGAATAATTCCAAAATTTAGCACGATACTTCTATTTGGTCTAATCTGCCTGTGTAAAAAAATTAAGGCGAGAGAAGGCAGTGTACGTATATCGTTTCGCACATGGAGGTGACACGTTACTCTCGGAACCACGAGCCTTCTTGAGAGAAGCTCCGGTTTGGAAGAATCTTAGACCAAAGCTTGTTCCAATTCGGCCAATAAATTTACCGCAACATGTTGGTGCCATGTCATGACACCATGCCAAGTTTCATGATTTTCAGGCGTGTTTTGGATTTACATGAATTAAAAAACAAAGTTTCTCAATCTTTCCAGCCGAGCCACGATGCCCAGATGTTTGAATTTCATTCCCATTTCTTGCATGGGACCTAGAAATTCACCCAAGGAGACACATGTGATTTTTGAACAAACTTTGGTGCATTGGAGCATGTGCTTGTAGTTCAAATTTGAATTATGCACATTAAATGACCAGAAATTCAATTAATGTATAAGAAAGTCCAAACGAACCCGGAATAATTCCAAATTTTAACACGACACTCATACAGGTCTATGTTGCCTCTGTAAGAAAAACAAGGTGGGATGCAGCATATATCATTTCGAACACAACGGTGACACGTCCCCCCTCGGGAACCACGAGTCTTCTTGAGAGAAGCTCGTTTTGCAAGAAGCTTAGACCAAAAACTTGTCCAAATGCGGTCAATTGTTTTACCACAACATGTTGGTGCCATGAAATGACACCATGCCAAGTTTCATGATTTTTAGGCGAGTTTTAAATTCTAGGATAAAAACCAAGTTTTTCTCAATGTTCCAGACCGAGCCACGACGCCGAGATGTGTTAATACTATTCCAATTTCTTGCATGGGACATATAAATTCACCCAAAGACACACATGTGATTTTTCAACAAACTTTGGTGCACTAGAGCATGTGCTTGTAGCTCAAATTTAAATTATGTACATTAAATGCCGAGAAAATCAATTAATCCTTAAAAATGCTAAACGAACCCGGAATAATTCCAAATTTAATCACGACATTCATTTAGTTGCATGTTCACTGTACATAAATGTTCTAGCAATTAAAACACCATACTTTCCCTCCGTAACATCATTTGCTCTTTCAAAACATAATGATAAAAATTAGGTATACCACAAATAATTTACTAGAAAGAATCGTGTGGGATGTGATATAAAATATCTTAGCGCACCGTCTTGTCTGGCTTACGCAGGAAGCTTCATCGTTTACAGTCCACCGCCCCCGCTAGAACCACACTTGCATGCCAGTTTCTCGCGGCACCGAGTGAATTTGTTTATCCACCGCGGAAATATCCATCTCCCCGCCCCCTCCCTCCCATCAAAAGCCACATATCCATAGTTCCTCCTTGATTTCCAAGTTCAAACCTTCACTGTTGCTTACTAGCAGCTCAGCCTCCTCGCTGGCGACCCTTCTTCTTGCATCGCCGCCTCGTCGCCAGCTACCCTTCTTGTAGCGCTGCCTCCTTGCGAGTGACCCTTTTTCTTGCAGCGCCGCCTCCTTGCCACCGACCCTTCTTCTTGCAGCGCTGCCTCCTCGCCGGCGACCCTTCTTCTTGCTATGCGGCCTCCTCGCCGCCGACCCTTCTTCTTGCTGCACGGCCTCATCGATGTGGTCAGGTAATCCACAACCCACCCACACCATCCTCCTCCTTTCCCGTCCTACATGCCCCGACCAACGGCGCGACACCTTCCACCGAAATCACTGTCCCCCTTCCCCATATAAGCGTCGCCCACAGCACTTTTGCACGCAGTATAACATGGAGCTTAGTAGCATCTGGCAGCGGAGAAGAAAATCGCGCCCGCACGCGCGCACGAGGTCGCTATGGGTTCCATGCATGCCGACCGCCAAATCTTGGAGGAGCACCTTGTCTTCGAGGCCACCATCGACACCGCCATGCGGTTGTCTACTTTAAAATAGAGTTCGTGATGTTTTCTCGAGGCTACCGCCAATGGCTTCTAGTGAATTGTCCTCAGTAATGTTAATATGCAATCTGATGTTCAATTTACAGTTTGGTCGTCTGAAATGTAATGTTCAATTAACACTTTGGTCGTCTAAAATGTAATGTTCAGTTAACAGTTTGGTCCAACAATTGCTACATTTTGTAGTAGTGTTCTCAAGCATTCTTTGTTTTGTTAACTGTCTTATCTTCTAGTACATGTTTCTATTCTGCAATGTCGTGCTCAATTAACTATTTTGGTTCATTTGGTCAGCTGTCCATTTAACAATTTGCTTCAGTTCTACAATTTGATTTTCATTTGCTGTGGGTACAATTTTGTATTGTTACGCATGTGAAATAAATCGAATTTGGCTGTACTCAATACGTATTCTACTGATAGTATGAAAACTCTCAGTTAACCTGATGAAGATCTTCCTTATGTGTGTTGCAGGGAAACAATTGGAGACACTACGGTTTACCATCGAGGTTTGTTGAAGCACGGTCCTTTGGCTAATAGCACATTATTGTGTAGATGTAGGAATCATTCAAATATTTAGGTTTCTTACAATTTGGTCTTGCACATGTAGGTCCTGCTGTCAGAGGCTTAGACCCACTTTTCGACCCATTTTGCATATGGGGACATGAGATGTCCATGAATATCAGTCGAGTTAAGAAACTCAGAAAGATTGTTAGGATGAAGAAACTTGCGACAAATAACAACAAGATCTTTGTTTGCACAATGAAGAAGACATCAGTAAACTATAGGATGGTACTAACTCTTTTACCTTGTTTTTACCCCCTGCGCTATGATAACCCACAAGTATAGGGGATCGCAACAGTTTTCGATGGTAGAGTATTCAATCCAAACTTATTTATTCGACACAAGGGGAGCCAAAGAATATTCTCAAGTATTAGCAGCCGAGTTGTCAATTCAACCACACCTGAAAGACTTAATATCTGCAGCAAAGTATTTAGTAGCAAAGTAGTATGGAAGTAACGGTAACGGTGGAAAAAGTAACAGTAGCAGTTTTGTAGTAATCATAAGAGTGGCAACGGAAAAGTAACTAAGCAACAATCAATATGTGAAAAGCTCGTAGGAAATGGATCAGTGATGGATAATTATGTCAGATGCGATGCCTCATGCAACAGTTATAACATAGGGTGACACAGAACTAGCTCCAGTTCATCAATGTAATGTAGGCATGTATTCCGAATATAGTCATACATGCTTATGGAAAAGAACTTGCATGACATCTTTTGTCCTACCCTCAGGTGGCAGCGAGGTCCTATTGGAAACTAAGGGATATTAAGGCCTCCTTTTAATAGAGTACCAGACCAAAGCATTAACACTTAGTGAATACATGAACTCCTCAAACTACAGTCATCATCGGGAGTGGTCCCGATTAATATCACTTCGGGGTTGCCGGATCATAACACATAGTAGGTGACTATTGACTTGCAAGATAGGATCAAGAACTCACATATATTCATGAAAACATAATAGCTTCAGATCTGAAATCATGGCACTCGGGCCCTAGTGACAAGCATTAAGCATAGCAAAGTCATAGCAACATCAATCTCAGAACATAATGGATACTAGGGATCAATCCCTAACAAAACTAACTCGATTACATGGTAAATCTCATCCAACCCATCACCGTCCAGCAAGCCTATGATGGGATTACTCATGCACGGCGGTGAGCGTCATGAAATTGGTGACGGAGGATGGTTGATGATGATGATGGCGACGGATTCCCCTCTCCGGAGCCCCGAACGGACTCTAGATCAGCCCTCCCGAGGAAGATTAGGGCTTGGCGGCGGCTCCGTATCGTAAAACGTGATGAATCCTTCTCCCTGATTTTTTTATCCCCGAAAGTGAATATATGGAGTCGGAGTTGAGGTCGGTGGAGTCCCAGGGGGCCCACGAGGTAGGGCGCGCGCCCTAGGGGGGCACCCTGCACCCTCGTGGACAGGGTGTGGGCCCCATGATGCTGATTCTTTCGCCAATATTTTTTATTAATTCCAAAACGTGTCTCCGTGGATTTTCAGGTCATTCCGAGAACTTTTATTTCTACACAAAAATAACACCATGGCAGTTCTACTGAAAATAGCATCCGTCCAGGTTAGGTCCATTCAAATAATGCAAGTTATAGTTCAAAACAAGGGCAAAAGTGTTTGGAAAAGTAGATACGTTTGAAACGTATCAACTCCCCCAAGCTTAAACCTTTGCTTGTCCCCAAGCAATTCAGTTGAAATACTGAAAGTGATAAAGAAAAACTTTTACAAACTCTGTTTGATCTTGTTGTTTATACTCCCCCACCACCAAAAAGCATCAATCCGTGGCTGGCCCGAAACAACGGGTGTCGTCCAACTAACAACAATCCTGGGGGAGTTTTATTTGCATTTATTTTGATTTGATTTGAGCATGGGACTGATCGTCCTGGTTACCGGCCATTTTCTCATGAATGATCAGCGGAGTCCACTCATCATGAGAATAACACACCTAGCATGGAAGATATAGACAACCCTAGTTGATACATGAGCTATTCGAGCATACAAAGCAGAATTTCATTTGAAGGTTTAGGGTTTGGCACATACAAATTTACTTGGAACGGCAGGTAAATACCGCATATGGGAAGGTATGGTGGACTCATATGGAATAACTTTGGGGTTTATGGAAGTGGATGCACAAGCAGTATTCCCGCTTAGTAGAAGTGAAGGCTAGAAAGAGACTTGGAGGTGACCAACTAGAGAGTGACAACAGTCATGAACATGCATTAAGATTAATAAACAATGGGTGCAAGCATAAGTAGGATATAAATCACCATGAACATAAGTATCGTGGAGGCTATGTTGGTTTTGTTTCAACTACATGCGTGAACATGTGCCAAGTCAAGCCACTCGAATCATTCAAAGGAGGATACAACCCTATCACACTACAAAAAACAATACACTTCCATGATGATACGTGTTTGTCACAGTAGGTCATGTTTTCTGTCATGCATGTACATCCATGACGATTTTATGATAGAATCAAGATAGTCATACCTGTGCTGTCGTAGAAGTGTTCCATGACCCTACCAAAATTATCATCACGGAAGTGTCCACTTCCATGACGATAAATCGCGCGTCATAGAAGTGCTTTCATCAAGAGTGACCGACATGCGGCATCTGTTGGGGAACGTTGCAGAAAATTAAAATTTTCCTACGGTTTCACCAAGATCCATCTATGAGTTCATCTAAGCAACGAGTCATGGGAGAGAGATTTCATCTACATACCACTTGTAGATCGCGTGCGGAAGCGTTCAAGAGAACGGTGATGATGGGGTCGTACTCGCCGTGATCCAAATCACCGATGACCAAGTGCCGAACAGACAGCACCTCCGCGTTCAACACACGTACGGAGAGGATGACGTATCCTCCTTCTTGATCCAGCAAGGGGGAAGGAGAGGTTGATAATGATCCAGCAGCACAACGGCGTAGTGGTGGATGCAGCAGAACTCCGGCAGGGCTTCGCCAAGCTGCTGCCGGAGGAGGACGAGGTGTAGCAGGGGGAGGGAGGCGCCAAGACACAGGGTGCGGCTGCCCTCCTCCTTGACCTCCTTTATATAGGCCCCCAGGGGGGGCGCCGCCCCCGGGAGATCCAATCTCCCAAGGGGGCGGCGGCCAAGGGGGGTGGAGTGCCCCCCAAAGCAAGTGGGGCGCCCCCCCCCCCACCTAGAGTTTCCAACCCTAGGCGCAGGGGGGCCCCTCCCACTTCAGCCCACGGGGCCCTCCGGGATAGGTGGTCCCACCCGGTGGACCCCCGGGACCCTTCCGGTGGTCCCGGTACAATATCGGGTGACCCCGAAACTTTCCCGATGACCGAAACAGCACTTCCTACATATAGTTCTTTACCTCCGAACCATTCCGGAACTCCTCGTGACGTCCGGGATCTCATTCGGGACTCTGAACAACATTCGGTTTGCTGCATACTCATATTCATACAACCCTAGCGTCACCGAACCTTAAGTGTGTAGACCCTACGGGTTCGGGAGACATGCAGACATGACCGAGACGGCTCTCCGATCAATAACCAACAGCGGGATCTAGATACCCATGTTGGCTCCCACATACTCCTCGATGATCTCATCGTATGAACCACGATGTCGAGGATTCAAGCAACCCCGTATACTATTCCCTTTGTCAGACAGTATGTTACTTGCCCGAGATTCGATCGTCGATATCCCAATACCTCGTTCAATCTCGTTACCGGCAAGTCACTTTACTCGTACCGTAATGCATGATCCCGTGACCAGACACTTGGTCACTTTGAGCTCATTATGATGATGCACTACCGAGTGGGCCTAGTGATACATCTCCATTATATGGAGTGACAAATCCCAGTCTCGATCCGTGTCAACCCAACAGACACTTTCGGAGATACTTGTAGTGCACCTTTATAGTCACCCAGTTACGTTGTGACGTTTGGTACACCCAAAGCACTCCTATGGTATCTGGGAGTTACACGATCTCATGGTCTAAGGAAGAGATACTTGACATTGGAAAAGCTCTAGCAAAACGAACTACACGATCTTGTGTTATGCTTAGGATTGGGTCTTGTCCATCACATCATTCTCCTAATGATGTGATCCCGTTGTCAACGACATCTAATGTCCATGGTCAGGAAACCATGACTATCTGTTGACCAATGAGCTAGTCAACTAGAGGCTTACTAGGGACGTATTTGGTCTAAGTATTCACATGTGTATTACGATTTCCGGATAATGCAATTATAGCATGAATAAAAGACAATTATCATGAACAAGGAAATATAGTAATAATCCTTTTATTATTGCCTCTAGGACATATTTCCAACAGTCTCCCACTTGCACTAGAGTCAATAATCTAGTTACATTGTGATGAATCGAACACCCATAGAGTTCTGGTGTTGATCATGTTTTGCTCGCGGAAGAGGTTTAGTCAACGGATCTGCGACATTCACATCCGTATGTACTTTGCAAATACCTATGTCTCCATCTTGAACATTTTCACGAATGGAGTTGAAACGACGCTTGATGTGCCTGGTCTTCTTGTGAAACCTGGGCTCCTTGGCAAGGGCAATAGCTCTAGTGTTGTCACGGAAGAGAGTGATTGGCCCCGACGCATTGGGTATGACTCCTAGGTCGGTGATGAACTCCTTCATCCATATTGCTTCATGTGCTGCCTCCATGGCTGCCATGTACTCCGCTTCACATGTAGATCCCGCCACGACGCTCTGCTTGCAACTGCACCAGCTTACTGCTCCACGATTCAACATATACACGTATCCGGTTTGTGACTTAGAGTCATCCAGATCTGTGTCGAAGCTAGCGTCGACGTAACCCTTTACGACGAGCTCTTCGTCACCTCCATAAACGAGAAACATGTCCTTTGTCCTTTTTAGGTACTTCAGGATATTCTTGACTGATGTCCAGTGTTCCTTGCCGGGATTACTTTGGTACCTTCCTACCAAACTTACGGCAAGGTTTACATCAGGTCTGGTACACAGCATGGCATACATAATAGATCCTATGGCTGAGGCATAGGGGATGACACTCATCTCTTCTTTATCTTTTGCCGTGGTCGGGCATTGAGCCGAGCTCAATCTCACACCTTGCAATACAGGCAAGAACCCTTTCTTGGACTGATCCATTTTGAACTTCTTCAAAATCTTATCAAGGTATGTGCTTTGTGAAAGACCTATGAGGCGTCTCGATCTATCCCTATAGATCTTGATGCCTAATATGTAAGCAGCTTCTCCAAGGTCCTTCATTGAAAAACACTTACTCAAGTAGGCCTTAATGTTGTCCAAGAATTCTAGATCATATCCCATCAAAAGTATGTCATCTACATATAATATGAGAAATGCTACAGAGCTCCCACTCACTTTCTTGTAAACGCAGGCTTCTCCATAAGTCTGCATAAACCCAAACGCTTTGATCATCTCATCAAAGCGAATGTTCCAACTCCGAGATGCTTGCACCAGCCCATAAATGGATCGCTGGAGCTTGCATACTTTGTTAACATTCTTAGGATCGACAAAACCTTCCGGCTGCATCATATACAGCTCTTCCTTAAGATAACCGTTAAGGAATGATGTTTTGACGTCCATCTGCCATATCTCATAATCATAGTATGCGGCAATTGCTAACATGATTCGGACGGACTTAAGCTTCACTACGGGAGAGAAAGTCTCATCATAGTCAATGCCTTGAACTTGCCGATAACCCTTAGCGACAAGTCGAGCTTTATAGATGGTGACATTACCATCCGCATCCGTCTTCTTCTTAAAGATCCATTTGTTTTCTATCGCTCGCCGATCATCGGGCAAGTCAGTCAAAGTCCATACTTTGTTTTCATACATGGATTCTATCTCGGATTGCATGGCTTCAAGCCATTTGTTGGAATCTGGGCCCACCATCGCTTCTTCATAGTTCGAAGGTTCACCGTTGTCTAACAACATGATTTCCAGGACAGGGTTGCCATACCACTCTGGTGTGGAACGTGTCCTCGCGGACCTACGAAGTTCAATAGCAACTTGATCTGAAGTACCTTGATCATCATCATTAATTTCCTCTCCAGTCGGTGTAGGCACCACAAGAACATTTTCCTGAGCTGCACTACTTTCCAGTTCAAGAGGTAGTACTTCATCGAGTTCTACTTTCCTCCCACTTACTCCTTTCGAGAGAAACTCCTTTTCCGGAAAGGATCCGTTCTTGGCAACAAAGATCTTGCCTTCGGAACTAAGGTAGAAGGTATTCCCAATGGTTTCCTTAGGGTATCCTATGAAGACACATTTTTCCGACTTGGGTTCGAGCTTTTTAGGTTGAAGTTTCTTGACATAAGCATCGCATCCCCAAACTTTTAGAAACGACAGCTTTTGTTTCTTCCCAAACCATAATTCATACGGTGTCGTCTCAACGGATTTAGACGGTGCCCTATTTAAAGTGAATGTAGCTGTCTCTAGAGCGTATCCCCAAAATGGTAGCGGTAAATCAGTAAGAGACATCATAGATCGCACCATATCCAATAGAGTGCGATTACGATGTTCGGACACACGGTTACGCTGAGGTGTTCCAGGCGGCGTGAGTTGTGAAACGATTCCACATTTTCTTAAGTGTGTACCAAATTCGTGACTTAAATATTCTCCTCCACGATCTGATCGTAGGAACTTTATCTTTCGATCACGTTGATTCTCTACCTCATTCTGAAATTCCTTGAAGTTTTCAAAGGTCTCAGACTTGTGTTTCATCAAGTAGACATACCCATATCTACTCAACTCATCAGTGAGAGTGAGAACATAACGATATCCTCCGCGAACCTCAACGCTCATTGGACCGCACACATCGGTATGTATGATTTCCAATAAGTTGGTTGCTCGCTCCATTGTTTTGGAGAATGGAGTCTTGGTCATTTTACCCATGAGGCATGGTTCGCACGTGTCAAATGATTCATAATCGAGAGACTCTAAAAGTTCATCAGTATGGAGCTTCTTCATGCGCTTGACACCTATGTGACCAAGGCGGCAGTGCCACAAGTATGTGGGACTATCGTTATCAACTTTACATCTTTTGGTATTCACACTATGAATATGTGTAACATTACATTCGAGATTCATTAAGAATAAACCATTGACCATCGGGGCATGACCATAAAACATATCTCTCATATAAATAGAACAACCATTATTCTCGGATTTAAATGAGTAGCCATCTCGCATCAAATGAGATCCAGATACAATGTTCATGCTCAAACTTGGCACTAAATAACAATTATTGAGGTTTAAAACTAATCCCGTAGGTAAATGTAGAGGTAGCGTGCCGACGGCGATCACATCGACCTTGGAACCATTCCCGACGCGCATCGTCACCTCGTCCTTCGCCAGTCTCCGCTTATTCCACAGCTCCTGCTGTGAGTTACAAATATGAGCAACGGCACCGGTATCAAATACCCAGGAGTTACTACGAGTACTGGTAAGGTACACATCAATTACATGTATATCACATATACCTTTAGTGTTGCCGGCCTTCTTGTCCGCTAAGTATTTGGGGCAGTTCCACTTCCAGTGACCCTTCCCTTTGCAATAAAAGCACTCAGTCTTAGGCTTGGGTCCATTCTTTGACTTCTTCCCGGCAACTGGCTTACCGGGCGCGGCAACATCTTTGCCGTCCTTCTTGAAGTTCTTCTTACCCTTTCCCTTCTTAAACTTAGTGGTCTTATTGACCATCAACACTTGATGTTCTTTCTTGATTTCAACCTCTGCTAACTTCAGCATTGAAAATACTTTAGGAATGGTCTTCACCATCCCCTGCATATTGTAGTTCAGAACAAAGCTCTTGTAGCTCGGTGGGAGCGACTGAAGGATTCTATCAATGACCGCCTCGTCCGGGAGGTTGATCTCCAGCTGGGATAGGCGGTTGTGCAACCCAGACACTTTGATTATGTGCTCACTGACAGAATTGTTTTCCTCCATCTTACAACTATAGAACTTGTCGGAGACTTCATATCTCTCGACCCGGGCATGATCTTGAAAAACCATTTTCAGCTCCTCGAACATCTCATATGCTCTGTGTCGCTCAAAACGCTTTTGGAGCCCCGGTTCTAAGCTGTAAAGCATGCCGCACTGAACAAGGGAGTAATCATCAGCACGTGATTGCCAAGTGTTCATAACGTCTTGGTTCTCTAGGATGGGTGCTTCACCTAGCGGTGCTTCTAGGACATAATCTTTCTTGGCTGCTATGAGGATGATCCTCAGGTTCCGGACCCAGTCCGAATAGTTGCTGCCATCATCTTTCAGCTTGGTTTTCTCTAGGAACGCGTTGAAGTTCATGTTGACATGAGCGTTGGCCATTTGATCTACAAGACATATTTTGCAAAGACTTTAGACTAAGTTCATGATAATTAAGTTCATCTAATCAAATTATTTAATGAACTCCCACTCAGATTGACATCCCTCTAGTCATCTAAGTGTTACATGATCCGAGTCGACTAGGCCATGTCCGATCATCACGTGAGACGGACTAGTCATCATCGGTGAACATCTCCATGTTGATCGTATCTTCCATACGACTCATGTTCGACCTTTCGGTCTCTTGTGTTCCGAGGCCATGTCTCTACATGCTAGGATTGTCAAGTTAACCCTAAGTGTTTCTGCATGTGTAAAACTGTCTTACACCCGTTGTATGTGAACGTAAGGATCTATCACACCCGATCATCACGTGGTGCTTCGAAACGACAAACTTTAGCAACAGCACACAGTTAGGAGGAACACTTTCTTGAAATTATTATAAGGGATCATCTTATTTACTACCGTCATTCTAAGTAAACAAGATGCATAAACATAATAAACATCACATGCAATTATATAAAGTAATGACATGATATGGCCAATATCATATAGCTCCTTCGATCTCCATCTTCGGGGCTCCATGATCATCTTCGTCACCGGCATGACACCATGATCTCCATCATCGTGTCTTCATGAAGTTGTCACGCCAACGACTACTTCTACTTCTATGGCTAACGCGTTTAGCAATAAAGTAAAGTAATTTACATGGCGTTCTTCAATGACACGCAGGTCATACAAAATAAAGACAACCCCTATGGCTCCTGCCGGTTGTCATACTCATCGACATGCAAGTCGTGATTCCTATTACAAGAACATGATCTCATACATCACAATATATCATTCATCATTCATCACAACTTCTGGCCATATCACATCACATGACAATTGCTGCAAAAACAAGTTAGACGTCCTCTAATTGTTGTTGCATCTTTTATGTGGCCGCAATTGGGTTCTAGCAAGAACATTTTCTAACCTACGAATAACCACAGTATGATTTTGTCAACTTCTATTTACCCTTCATAAGGACCCTTTTCGTCGAATCCGCTCCAACTAAAGTGGGAGAGACAGACACCCGCTAGCCACCTTATGCAACTAGTGCATGTCAGTCGGTCGAACCTGTCTCACATAAGCGTACGTGTAAGGTCGGTCCGGGCCGCTTCATCCCACAATACCACTGAAGCAAGAAAAGACTAGTAGCGGCAAGCAAGTTGACAAGATCTACGCCCACAACAAAATTGTGTTCTACTCGTGCAATAGAGAACTACGCATAGACCTAGCTCTGATACCACTGTTGGGGAACGTTGCAGAAAATTAAAAAATTTCCTACGGTTTCACCAAGATCCATCTATGAGTTCATCTAAGCAACGAGTCATTGGAGAGGGATTGCATCTACATACCACTTGTAGATCGCGTGCGGAAGCGTTCAAGCGAACGGTGATGATGGAGTCGTACTCGCCGTGATCCAAATCACCGATGACCAAGTGCCGAACGGACAGCACCTCCGCGTTCAACACACGTACGGAGCGGATGACGTCTCCTCCTTCTTGATCCAGCAAGGGGGAAGGAGAGGTTGATGATGATCCAGCAGCACAACGGCGTGGTGGTGGATGCAGCAGAACTCCGGCAGGGCTTCGCCAAGCTGCTGCGGGAGGAGGACGAGGTGTAGCGGGGGGAGGGAGGCGCCAAGACACAGGGTGCGGCTGCCCTCCCCCTTTCCCTCCTTTATGTAGGCCCCCAGGGGGGCACCGTCCCTGGGAGATCCAATCTCCCAAGGGGGCGGCGGCCAGGGGGGGTGGAGTGCCCCCCAAGGCAAGTGCCCCCCCCCACCTAGGG
Source organism: Triticum aestivum (assembly GCF_018294505.1). NCBI lineage: Eukaryota > Viridiplantae > Streptophyta > Magnoliopsida > Poales > Poaceae > Triticum > Triticum aestivum. Next base: position 510,439,347 of record NC_057795.1, read on the forward strand.
TTTCCAACCCTAGGCGCAGGGGGGCCAGGGGGGGGTGCACCAGCCCACTAGGGGCTGGTTCCCCTCCCACTTCAGCCCACGGGGCCCTCCGGGATAGGTGGCCCCACCCGGTGGACCCCCGGGACCCTTCCGGTGGTCCCGGTACAATATCGGGTGACCCCGAAACTTTCCCGATGGCCGAAACAGCACTTCCTATATATAATTCTTTACCTCCGGACCATTCCGGAACTCCTCGTGACGTCCGGGATCTCATCCAGGACTCCGAACAACATTCGGTTTGCTCCATACTCATATTCATACAACCCTAGCGTCACCGAACCTTAAGTGTGTAGACCCTACGGGTTCGGGAGACAGGCAGACATGATCGAGATGGCTCTCTGGTCAATAACCAACAGCGGGATCTGGATACCCATGTTGGCTCCCACATACTCCTCGATGATCTCATCGGATGAACCACGATGTCGAGGATTCAAGCAACCCCGTATACTATTCCCTTTGTCAGACGGTATGTTACTTGCCCGAGATTCGATCGTCGGTATCCCAATACCTCGTTCAATCTCTTTACCGGCAAGTCACTTTACTCGTACCGTAATGCATGATCCCATGACCAGACACTTGGTCACTTTGAGCTCATTATGATGATGCACTACCGCGTGGGCCCAGTGATACCTCTCCGTTATATGGAGTGACAAATCCCAGTCTCGACCCGTGTCAACCCAACAGACACTTTTGGAGATACCTGTAGTGCACCTTTATAGTCACCCAGTTATGTTGTGACGTTTGGTACACCCAAAACACTCCTACGGTATCCGGGAGTTACACGATCTCATGGTATAAGGAAGAGATACTTGACATTGGAAAAGCTCTAGCAAAACGAACTACACGATCTTGTGCTATGCTTAGGATTGGGTCTTGTCCATCACATCATTCTCCTAATGATGTGATCCCGTTGTCAACGACATCTAATGTCCATAGTCAGGAAACCATGACTATCTGTTGACCAACGAGCTAGTTAACTAGAGGCTTACTAGGGACGTAATTGGTCTAAGTATTCACACGTGTATTATGATTTCCGAATAATACAATTATAGCATGAATAAAAGACAATTATCATGAACAAGGAAATATAATAATAATCCTTTTATTATTGCCTCTAGGGCATATTTCCAACAGCATCCACCATAACAGCTCGCCGTTAAGCTATTGGGTATGGTTTTGGATCCAATAACCCGTTAAAAGCCCCAACCAATGGGGATTTTCCATGTGTAAAATCATCATTGGCTGGAGGAAACATGTGCCGGCTCACCGTTGGGATAGATGTCATCCACTCATTGGACCGAAGGCGCCTATGATACGTCTACACGTGCCACGACCCAACAGATGCCCATTCCTGTGAAAAGTCTGGCCTGTTTGACTTGGTCAAAAGGTGGTGAGCCGGCCCATGGAAAGCTTGTTAACGGCCTATTCGCATATAGCCCATTTTCAGCCTGCTAACCCAGGGCCCGTTACGACCTATCCGAATTAGGCCAAGTAGCGTCATTTGGGCCGTCAATATGATTCCAGCTCGTTTTAACTTCCGGCACATGTATGGCATATGACGTCTTTCGGCCCATATGAGGCCCTTTGTAACTCTTGGCCCATTAACGGCCCATGGTGAAACTAGCCTGTATTGAATAGTGTATCACTTTGTACCCATTAACGACCCATGGTGAAACTGGCCCGTAATGAACAGTGTATCACTTTATACTCATTAACGACCCATTATTCCATTGGACCGTTTCCAGCCCATGTTATCTTTCGGCCTTCTCAAGGCCCATTTATTCTTGGCCTCATTTCCAGCATTCGTTTACTTATGGCCCGTTACTATCATTTTCTGCTTGTGGGCCAAATTCAGCCCGTGGTTACAGTCGGTCCATTTGTGACCCATTAATACGTTGGGCCATTTTCATAGCGTCATCAAATACGGTGGATTAACGACATCCCATTATGGTCGGCCCATGAACGGACGATTCCAACTGTAGCCCGTTTACGGCCATAATGTGGTCTATTATTGGCCCATGTTTGGCCAATCGATCATACGACCCGTAAAAGGCCCATTGATGATACATCCCGTATTAGGCCCATTGTGTCTATGGCCCGTAGAAGGCCCATTGTTTCTACTTCCCATAGAAGGCCCGTTGTTTCTACGCCCCTTAGAAGGCTCATTGTTTCTAAGGCCTGTAGGAGGCCCATGGTAACTACAGTAAATATGTAGCCCATGGTTATTGTGGCCTAGTTTTTAAAAATAGGTTATTGCGGCCACTAGCAAACCGCGAAAAAAGAACTACACTGACTACAAGCAAAAAAAATAAACAAGACAATAAGGAAATAAGTAAGTAAGCAACTTACGCTAGGCTATCACGACTATTACACATATTACATCCACTAGGCATCAAAGTTCGCCACCAGTGCAAATATAGGGAACAAAGCAGCATATCATATACACTCGTTGTCAAAGATGGCGACCAGTGCAAATAAACACCGCAGCAAAACAAGTCCATAACTGAAACCACTTCAAAAGAGCTCAAGAAACAATATCCTGGGAACCCATAATGCTGGCAAGATGCTTAGCAAGCTTATTAACTTTCTCTTGTTTGTCACTTAAATCCTCGAGCACTTGCTGTTGCACCAGAAAGTATGCATCGGAATTCTGCAAGGACTTCCTCAGTCCTTCGGCTTCTTGTCGCATAACATCTGATCGATGTCTTTCAACTTGAAGTTGAGACTTAAGAAGCCAAACTGATTCAGGTAGCGAGTTTGAAGAGCTGGTGCTAGCAGTAGTAGCCAGTAACTCGAACACTACATCAACACAGGACTTTGGTGTTGTCTTAGTGTCTTCAATATAGTTTTTATTAGCTTTCTTGGAGACCAACAGGGATGTCTCACTATCTTGAACCTTCTCTGCATTACTTCCTTTACCATTGCATAACGGGGTACTCTCCTCCAATATTTTATCCGCGTTCTAAAAGAGAAACAAACAAACACATCACATGTTTACAATGTAGTATATGAAACTCATTTTGGTAAACCAGTTCAGCAGTAAGGTGGACAGGATAACAGCATGAAACAAACATATATCTATGTAGTATGGTCATTGTATGGTCTATATCATTCTAGTTTATGTTGCCAAATCAAGATAGATACAGTTCGAATCATATCTATTAAGACAAAGCAGCATAGATAGAATATAAGTGTGGGAAACTACACAGCAATAACAACACTTGTAATGTGAATGACATGAGAACATAAATGTTTATTCAATTGAAACTGAAATCAACATAGAGCAAGTTACAATAGCAAACAGTTAAAGAAACAGATTTAAAACATACATGTAGCGCCATTGGAGTTTCAATTGCATCCTTCAAACTTGACATTAGTTGGTATGAGTAAATACAGTGATGCAAGAGCAAAGTAGTATGAACCATAGCTACAGAACCTAACCTGAGAATAATTCTTCTTCTACTTTAAGCGTCGACTTGGGGTTCGGAGTGGTGGTCCTCGTGCTTTGGGCACTGCAGTTGCCTTACTTACTGCTCGTGTTTGGGTGCTCTATGGTGGAGACGATGTTGTGTCAACTGGAACTGGGTTACTATCTGCTGGGGTTGCGGTTAGAAGGGGTGTAGCTGGTTCTCTGTCCAACTAGGTAGGGTACAATCTGCGTGAGTCTGGGTTATGTGTGGTGGGGATGGTTCTTGGGCAAGTACAATCGTGGTTCTATCTGCATCGACAGGTAGCACGATCTTTTCTGAAGACCGTGTTTTTACTCCCACAGATACTGCCATCACCCCCTCCAATTGAACTGTCTGATAAACAAGAAAAGTAATTGAATGTACAGACATTGTAAGATAGACAGGTGCAATGGATAGTAGGGAAGAAAATAGGGCATGAAATAATTCACATTTATGTTGTCTAACCAAACAGAATAGCAGGACATAATTTCACATATATGATGGCTAATTAAACAGGATAGCATGACACAATTTCACATGTATGATGGCTAACTAAACAGGATAGAATGACATACTTCAAAATATGATGACTATGTAATGACATGATATAACTATACGATGTGTCTATTAAAGTGGTTGGCATGCCATAAATCACAAACTTGACGTCGATGGAAACATGATGGCATGATATAATTCACGGATAGAATGACATAATTCAAAATATGATGACTATGTAAATAGGATGAGATGATATAACTATATTATGTCTTTAGGAAAATGGGTTGGCATGCCATAATTCAGATACATGTTGTCTATGTAAACATCATGGCATCATATAATTCAAATATATGATTTATATACTAAGCAAGTGAGTAGAGGGAATCGCATATATGATGTGTCAACTAAGGAGATGGCATTCAATATTGTGTATATGATGTAAAAACTAAGCATTGCATTACAACATATGCATGATATGAGTAATATAACCCTGCCAAGTTTGAGCATACACCTCAGGGAGATAATAGGACTGGTCATCTGCCTCTGAATCCTCCTCTGAAGAGCTATCTGTAACCATCAAGATATCTGCTTCAGCACATAGCATTGTCTGCTCTCAAGACCTTGTTTTCACTCCAGATTTCTCCATCACCAATTCAAATGGCTGATGCATTGGAAGAGTAGTTGAATATACAAACATTGTCGACAAATGCAATGAGAAATACAAAAAAGGACGACATGATATAATTCACATATATGACGCTTGGTTAAATAGCATGACATTGCATAATTCACATATATAATGCCTTGCAACAAGATAGCATTGCATAATTCACATATATAATGTCTTGCAACAAGATGGCATTGCATGATTCACATTTATGGTAATTAGACACTAAACAGGTGGCGTTCGCACAAAGCATGTCTAAACTAAGCAAATGACATAGCAATGCAGGATACCGTACGCATGATATGAGCAACATAACCCTGCCAAGTTAGAGCATGCAGCTCGGGGGGGAGAATAGGACTGGTCATCTATCTGTGAACCCTCCTCCGAGGAGCTATCTGTAACTAGCAAGACATGCACTTCGTCAGATAGCATTGTCTCCTCTGAAGACCTTGTTTCCACTCTAGATTTTTCCATGGCCGTGCCGAGTGGCTGATGCACAGGAAGAGTAATTGAATGTACTAAAATTATTAACAAATTTAACACGTAACAAAAAAATGATGGCATGATATAATTCACATATGAGATGACTGGCTAACCAGGGTGGCATTGCAAAATTCAAATATATGATGCCTGGCTAAACAAGATGGCATTGCATGATTCACATATACGGTAAAGAAACTAAACATATGGCATTGACACAAAGCATGTCTAAACTGAGCAGATGACATCTTTTATGTATACAGTAAGCAATGCAAGGCACCATATGCATGATATTACCAACATCAGCATGCCAAGTTAGAGTGAAGACCTTAGGGGGTAAATAGGAGTGGTCTTCTCCTTCTGAATCCCCCTAAGAACAATTATCTTCCTCTTGATTACGATCCGAAATGGGTGGAGGCGGGGGGGGCTGCCTTTGCACCCACCATGGAGCGACGTGTGCATGAAGTTTTATTGCCACGCAAGGCTCGTATCTTTTGCTCTACATGTTCAGTTCCATTGTGTACAATAACTGACATGCATAGGAATAAAACATAGTGAGATGAGTGCATGCACAAATCCAGAGTGATGGTAGCAAACTGTGGATAGACCCAAAACCAATGATAGCAGGCAGATAATAGCTTTAGTTAAAAAATACAGATAATGTCTCCTTTAATGTTTGTTTTCACCCAACATGAAACTCATAGTAGACACCCAAGATTAACCAGATAGTAGACAGGTAGTACTGATTGCTGCCCCAATATGTACCCCACAACCATTTAAAAACTCAAGTTTCAACATTAGTTTGGACTTGACTCGGAGTCTAATAGGTGAACACGACGATAAAGTAGCATGTCATCATATTAACCGATGCATAACATAACCAGACACGGAAGAGTGTGACCTCTCTTGTGGACCCGTGTAGTCCTCAAGGTCATCTGCTCAGTTGATGATGGTAATGTAGTTGTCGTGGCTGCCGATGGCAGGGAAGAAGATCTGAGGCGGCGAAAGACAGTCTGGAGAGCTGATCCCTACTGTGGTGAACCCTTCTGTCATTGGAGAAGCTGAGGTGGGGTGGAACACAGCTCCACAGGAGCAGGACAAACCACACAAGGGTTTCTTTGACACATATCTGTAATAGAAGTAATTGTGTAAGGGCTTGTTTGAATTTGAGGATTCTAACAATGCAGGGATAGGAAATAGATAGGAATAGGATAGGAATGCATGTGCAAAACAGAGAATTTGAAAACACAGGATTTCTGCCAATCTGGGTGTTTGATTCACAAGAATTGGAAGATCACATGATGCAAAGAAGCATGGTGAGATTAAGTCAAACCATAAGAAAATGTACGGTTATAATGCTATTATGCTACTATCTCTTAGTCGTGTGCTTCATGAACAGGAATTTGAAAAGGAGGACAAGTGGAAATTAAAATTCCTATGGTTTTTCTTTCAAGGAGACACTAAAGGAACAAATTCTACAGTTTCCCTTTGCTCCATTCCTTCGAACCAAATTCATGAATAGTAGTACCATAGGAAACATTCCAATTCCTATGTTTTTCCTTCACTTTTCCTTTCAAGCACTGGAGATTCTAGTAGGCAGGCTTGAGCAAGGAAAAACCTACACTAAAAAATGTTTTTGTGCTACTTCTATTACTTTGGACCCATGCCACTGCCCTACTAGCTCAACTCCCGGGCCCATCGACAAATGCACAACTCAATCGCGCAGAGATAAATAATGATGGCATTCAAGAGAGTCCATCACGGATGGCTAAGTTGCCTAGTACCTCACTGCTTGTCATATAGTAGGATAAAATAATCATATTTCACGTTACTACGTGTGTTGAGTGGACAATATATATAACATGTCGAGTAAAAAAGAGAAGCAGCAAGTGTACAACCTCTTTGGCGAAGCCATGTTGATCTCAGCTTGATTGGGTTGGTCGGTGAGGATGCTCCGGCTGACTTGGCTATCGGAGGAGGAGAAGAAGATCTTAGGCGTCTGGAGATGGAGCCCGGGGTACTGCTCCGCTGTGATGGAGGGTTTCGTCGTTGGAGCAGCTCTGGTGAGTTGTACAATGCCGACGCTGAAGCAGGACAAGAGAGGCAACGTTAACCTGAGTGGAATTCTTATAGCATCTCCAATAGATGATGTAAAATACATAACCACAAAGTGCTAGATGTAAAATACATCAGCCGCTCATCTCTGAACTTAACTGTCAAAACTGAACTTAACTATCAAAACTGAATTTTGCTGTTGAAACTAAATTTTACTGTCGAAACTAAACGCACTAGAGGTGAGGCTACACGTCAGTCGACTGACTTTTTCATCTCTAGTCAGTCGAATTTCTAGCCGTTGGATACGAAATCAAGGGACTGCAGTTCATCTTCAACCTCCACCCCCTAAGCCGCCAGCCACCACCGGCCAAACAACTGCCCCCCGCCGTTGTGCGCCGCCCTGCCCGCCCCAAAAACACTCCCCATCACCGGTCCACCGCCGCACCGGCCATCCCTCTAGGCCCCTCCGTCCTGATCTTTTTCTGTGGCGATCCCCATGCCACCGCCCCACCACCACCGGCGACCACCGCCCCCACCCTGAACCCTAAGATAGATTGTGGGGTACCTCTCCGGCGAGCCCCCCTCCCCGCTGCGGCTGGTTCTTCCTTAACTCCGGTGAGCCCCCCACCCCCTGAAAATCAACTGACCCAAAAGTCAATTCAGTCGACTGAAGTGTAGCTAAATCGGAGCAACATCGCAAGCAAGAGTAAGAGCGAGAGCAGCAGCAAGAGCAATAGCAAGAGCAGACAATGTAGGGGACTAAGAGCAAGAGCAGAGCAGCAGCGCGAGCGAGAGCTAAAGCAGCAACAGCTCCTGCTGATGTGGACGTCGCCGTCAAGGGAGCGACGACGTGGAGGAAGTGGCCAGCGCGCCGCCGTGGATGGAGTCGCGCGTGTCGGCTCGGGACCGAGCGCCAACAGCACCGTGAAAGAGAATCAAGAAGAAAATGCATCAATTAGTGTACAACCTCTCTGGTGGTGCTGATTAGGCCGCAGCTTCATCGGAGGAAACAGTGATGCTGCTGTTCTTCTGGTGGTGCAGGTGAAGACGGCGGTGTGGTAATGGAGGTGGCATGAAAGACGAGGGGAACATCGGCGTAGCTCCTTGGAGGTGGAGGACGGGGTGGCTGAACCGGCGAGACAACGAGGTCGACGACGGATCCTCATCCGGTACGGTGGATGAGGGACGTCGAGGTGTTGTTGTGGACGATGTTGTCGGGGAAGAGGCTCCTGCTGGGTGGCGGATGGAGGAGGGTGTGGGGCTTCGTGGGTTTTCGCAGCCTTGGTGTATGAATGGGTGGGCAGATGGGATGGGAGTGGGGAACCATGGCTTAGGGACGCGCTTGTCCAAAATGTGGGGTAAGTTACGAAAGTACCCCCACCGATTTGAGGCGGTTCTTTCGGTTCAGGGGTATCATAGGCATTTCGCGTGTCGGGATTTCACAGGAGGTGGGAGTTTTCACGCATGTTGTAATTTTGGAATAGCAAGGCGCGGTTTGAGATGGAGGGTGTTGTTGGAGCACAACGAGACAAAGATATATCATAAATATTTTGGGGTAGCAAGGCGCGGGTTGAAGAGGCAGGAGTTCGCAGCACGATAGACAGAGACGATAGCTTGAAATTTCGGGAGAACAAGCTTAATGTGTACAAAAAAAAGACAATTCACACCTCATCACTAGAGAGAGCCATGTCCCGTTTTACTATATTACTAGAAATGCATTCAAATACAACAAAAAAATAAAAAAATCGGGACAACAAACATAACGTGTACAGTACAAAACTATTTGCACTTCCCTCAACAATAAAAAAACAATGTGTGTTGTCTAGCATATGGACTAAATCTGAGTACATTTTCCCTGTTTGAATGGGATTGTACTCGGGTTAGTTATACAACCATCTAAATATTATCTTCACAACAAATGACATGATTATAGGAGAAGTAAATTCCTATATGAATATGAACTACATGTACATACAATCTCAAATTCAAATATATGTATCCATTTTGTGTTGATTCAAATCATAGTACATGTATGCTCTAGCTAGATGTTCGGAATCTAAACCATGTATGATATACTACGTAAAATGTGATTAACACACACAACACACACACACAAACACCATTTAGACTAATAAGGTACACGTGCATTGCACGCATGAGATTTGGCAACCAAATTATGAATAAATACCACATTATAGCATGTAAGCTTTGAGTCATATATGCATGATGTAGATGTTCGTTTAATTCTTATAGTTCATTTCATTCAAAATCATCTAGTTTTTATAAGAAACCTAATTTATTTTATGATTCATGGAATTGTGTGTTGTAAGGCATAAACTAAATAATAATAATGGCAAATCATGTAGGAAAACATTTGGGCAATTCTGATACAGAAGATTCTAGAAGAAAGAAGAAGTTCTTGTGTTTTGAGTTTTGTGCATTATGCTTAAGTTCAACCATGGAGTCTTCTAGATTGTACATGTGGCAAAATCTGGTGGAATCTAGATGATATCCAACGACTAGTAGTGCTCAAATTTGCCATCTCTGCACCATCAGATTGGCCTCTTCCAATGACCATCTTTCAAAGTTAAAGTTATCCGCACACTATATAAAAAATATAAAATATAATATATATAGGGGTATAGATATAGATATGTGATGCGAAAGCCACCCATCATCTCCAATTAGAATAGTGTGTCCATGCACAGATGCCATGTGGACAAACAATGTCTGCAATCGGTATCTCAAATTCAAATTAGTCTAACCTTGTTCAATGTGTATACATTACAACATGCTCGTTTCCAAACAACACCACGCATATCTCCGTTATATTCATGCACGCATGGGTTTCAAACATCATGATCTCTTATTAAAATATTTGAATTCAACTTTACATTGATTATGACCTCACCTAGTCTTTTACACCCACATAGTTGTCTTCTCTTTATAATTGTACCACTAACTTTCTCTCGTGCATGCATGCACACACACTACCAGTCGGCATTATCCATCGCACACATGCAATCTTTTTCTTAAGGTCGGTCTCCCATGCAGGCACACACACACCCCCCCCTCTCCATCATATCGGGCATTCTTTATCTCTCACGTGCATGTGCAACAATGGATGTTCCTCTATGTATGTGTATATAGCTAGGTCTTTCACAATTTTCCACACAAACTGATCAATCTATATATCTAATGAGGTCTCATCCTCTTTCCCACGTCCACATCGATCAATCTATACCTCTCTAGATAGGATTACATAGCTAATACACCCACGTTAATCATATATCCAACGTCCCCCTCTCATCATCCATGCCTTCCGCTTCATCTCTCAGACGCGTGTACAGTGGCAAAGACAGGGGGCAGCAAGGGCCCTGCCCCTTAACATCACTATATTGAGGCTAATATGAATGTGATCATTAGACAATTGCTAGTAAAATGGTTTACGTTGATGAATTGGCCCTCCTTGTAAAGGATGCTTGGCCCCCTAGCTCATTTATTTTTCATGGCTCCGCCACTGCATGCAACAACGCATGTTCTCGCACTTGTGCACTCCTTCATAGTCTCCCTCCACTTGGCCCCTTGCACCATCTTCTAGCCCCCCACCGGATTTTGCCACATGTACAATCTAGCAGACTCCATGGTTGAACTTAAGCATAATGCACAAACCTCAAAACACAAGTGCTTCTCCTTTGTTCTAGAATCTTCTGTACCATAACTGCCCAAACTTTTTTCTAGTTGAATTGTCATTATTTGTTTTTACTTTATGCTTTACAACACACGATTCCATGAATCATAAAATAGATTAAGGGCTTCTTTGATTCATAGGAATCTCAAAGGAATTTTGGAGGATTCTAATCCTTAGGAATTTTTCCTATCTTGGTTGTTTGATTCGTAGGATTGTGAACCATAGGAATTTTCCATAGGATTCATTTGCACTAGATTACATAGGAAACATCCCATCCACGCGTTTTTTCTATGCACAATCAAACACTCGTACAATCTTGTAGGATTCAAGACGACGACATTCCACTCTAATTCCATGTTTTTCCTATTCTCACGTTTGGGAAATCCGACCAATCGAAGAGGCTCTAGCTTTTTTATAAAAAATAATTGATTTTGAATGAGATGAACTATAAGAATTAAACGAAGGTCTACATCAGGCATATATGACTCAGAGCTTACATGTTATAGTGTGGTATTTATTCATAATTTGGTTGCCAAATCTGATGCGTGCAATGCAAGTGTACCTTACTAGTACTTCGAGTATCTGCAAAACACATAAATTAGAATTCCAATGGCACGCTACACAATGTCTCTCTTACATTTCATGAAGCCATGTGGCACATGTGGAGGCGTTGTCGCGACCTCCTTGTGTGGATTGATCACAGTGACATGCTGCTGGTTCCAGAAGAATGTACTCATCCTCTCTGAGCCACACTGGCGGTACATGCACGAAGCGAAGGTGTGCACGCATGCCACACACGCACTCATTCCCTCGAATGCACATGCGGGTACACTGGTGGACGCATTTTTGTACCAAGATCCACCCCATGTGATAATTTGACGCGTGTAAAGTCCTTCACTTCATTGATGGCCAATTAATACAGCGCATGCAAATTGAGTGGACGCGAGGGCGGAAGAAAGACATTACTACTCCACTGCGCGCATGCGAGTAGTTAAATCCTGGGTTGCTAGTACTTCCATTGGTCTCCTTCGTATTTTGTGCCACTTTTTGACCATATTTATAAGTAACATAATATTTATGCATGTAGGAGAAGCCACATCCCGAGACCAGTTGCGGCGGCGCCGCTGGGCATGCGTCATAGGCGAGGTGAGCTACCCTCCTTCCCTGCCAGTGATGCAGTGAACTTGCAATGCCATGTCACTTTGCAACCTTGACAATCACTCCATCTATATGTATTGTATTCCTGTGAAAGTACTTGATCATTTGGAAAAAGATGGTAATTGATTTATCACTAGTTTTAGATTGCTTGGTCGTGACAATCAGCCAAAGCCACAACCAGAAGTCTCCATCGCGTAATACTTTACGGCCGGTCGCACCAACAGACGGTTGGTCGGACTCGCGTCTCACCGAAGGGACATGCATCGGCTTGGTATGACATGTACGACCAGTTACATTACTGACTTGTGCAACCACATTTGAGCAGTGTAGTACTCCCTCTATCTTAGTTTACAAGTCTTGCACGTGTACCTAGGTCATTAATTTAACCAACTTAATAAGAGGCATAGATTACGAAAAATATATCATTACAAACTTCAAATATTCTATTTTTTAATGATATATTTTTTATGTTAAACAATTTATTTTATATAAGTTACATTGATGACCTAGATACACGTGCAAGCCTTGTCAACTGAGATGGGGGGAGTACTTGATATTTATGTTCCACTAAACTCATCGGGAGTCGTTTCGGGCCTAGAAACCAAAACCATCAATTAATCTTTACCTTGTTCACATCACATTCGAAAATACTAGTCCTATAATTAAGTGCAAGCCTTCTCACACCTACTAGTACGTACCAAACCTGAACGTGTTCCCACTATGCAGGTTTTAGTACTAGTGCTAGTACTTAGGTTATAAAAGGGGAACTACCTAACTGAAAATTACTCTACCTTCCTCCTCATAAGTCCTTCTTCTTCGTCCGTCCTTGCCATGGCCGGTGGGCAGAGCTCTAGGTCGAGAACTACTCGTAACAAGGGAGCGGCAACCAAGGCTGCGAAAAAAGAGGGCTCGCCGCCATGCAGAGACCTCAAAAGATCTCTCATGGGCAGCCGGTGGCTCCAAGGAGGGCCCTAGCCACAGAGGCGAACATGCCGAGCTGGCGGTGCTGGAGTCGTTATCCCTTGACGGCATGCCAAATCAGCTCAATAAGCACATCAATAAAAAGAAGGAGTTCATCCACGGCTTGGTGGAGCTGCTTAAGGAGAGCCTCGACGATGTGCCCGCTGAGCTCAATGAGCAGAGGGAGTTGACCGCTAGCTTGGTGATGCTGCTGAAGAAGAGCATTGCCTCGGAGAAGAAGGCGACCAGCGGAATCCTGCAACTTCAGGAGGACAAGGCAAAGCTCTGCCACGAGCTCGACCTGCTAAAGGAGAAGAACGCCGGCTCGAAGAAGCTGTATGAGAATAGTAGTTCCTCAATGAAGATGCTGCAGGCCCTCGTCATGGAACAGAAGGAGGAGTTGATGAAGCTCCGCATCAAGCACCCGACTGCTGTCAAGGTCCATAATGCGGCCGTGGAACATATGATGAAGGCTCGCGTCGAGAAATCCCGCATCATGGACAGAATGAAGAAGATGGCGGAGGAGACGCGCAAGGAGATGGAGGTCGTGGAGGCGGTGAAGAAGCAGTTACGACTCTGCGGCTAGCAACCCTTCATGTAGTGAGAGCAGCGCCCCAGACTTGTGTGTGCGTCATCCTTCTTTTTTGGGGGTGATAATCTTCCTTCTCCTTTTGCTCTTGTGTTTCTTCTTTTGCTCCAAGTGTTTCTCTGCACGTGTCACGTTCTCTGCTTGGCATGAATAGAACAATGCTAACAATGAGATGACTAGCAATTTAGATCATTTTTTATTGCCATATGGCACTGGGCTGCTGTGTTTCGTGCTCCTCCGTCGTAGTACTACTCCAGTGGAAAACTTGAGTATACCGCACGGTTCTTTGCTCCTCCTCAGGTCGTCGGCACATTTATACGAGCAGTCAAATCACAAGGCCCCGCCTTCTAGCAGTAATGAGCCATCAAATCACAAAGGCCCTCGCCTCTCATGAAACCGACCAAGCTAGACTGCCCCGCCCTCTAGCCTTTTAAAAAATGTATAGTTTTGTACAGTAGTAGTATCGATGGCTTGCGCCATGGAGCAAAACTAACAAAATGAAATCAAAGAAAAAAGGTGGTACATATAGGGAGCGCTCGTCGCCAAATTATGCATATAGTACTATTAAAAAAGCTAGTACGTGCTTAAATGGGGTGCTAAATTCTATTAAAGAAATTAGCATACCTATTTAATTCTTGGGTTCTAATTATTTATGCCACTAGTTGTGTATCACTACTCAGTTTTGCCATTAGGAGTTACACCTACTGAAAAATGCTATCAATTCGTGAGATGCCTGCTCAAAAATGCAACTAGATATCTCAAAAATGCCATCGTTAAGTTAGATGTTTGCTGAAAATGCCATTAGACATTGTTATTTTCACGTCAAACCCGTTGACCATGTTATATGAAAAAAGTAAGCCGATTCTCACAATGATAAGTGTGGCCCCACTTGTCAGGAGTAACCAAGCGAATTATTTTACAGGAAAATAAGAACGTTGTTGGGATCAAGTAGGCCCCACACTTTATTTTACTATAGTGAGATAGAGGGAGAGCTGGCATGTTGGTCCGTCGGTATTTATGTCATTATAACATGACAAAAGAGATTTGAGTCACAATAATGGTGTCCAGCACAACACACCCCTCAAATAAAACTAAGCACCCTGAAATTCTTTGACAAAACTAAGCACCCTGAAATTCTTTGACAACTAAACTCCTGGCTATATGATGTTGGCCATATATATTGTATGTATGTAATGTGAAGAAACGAGTGGTAGTACTATACCAACTATAAGATGAAATGTAAGAAATACTAGTATGTACGTACTGAAGAGTTAAAGTAACAACAAGAAACATAACATAGTTCTGCTGGGGGCTCAGCACAACAAACCCCTCAAATAAACTAAGCACACCTGAAATTAAACTAAGCAACTAATCCAGTAGACACTGCATTAGAACCACCATGAACAATGACACTGCCACCTTACTCGGAGTCCTCGTCCACGTCCTTAACTTCATCCTTGTCCCTCTTCCTCTTGGCCGATACTTCTTTGCTTGAACCGCACACTTGGCTCTTGCTCTTCATCCAACCCTTGTAGATATTGAAACAAAGGTAGCCATCCATTACAGCATAGTGGATGTGGTCTATGTCTAGTACATTCCACTCCCATGCATGACGATTGAACGTGTGCGGAGGTTTCTTCAGTTTATCGTACGAAGGATGAACCGTGGCTCCTACCAAGGTCAGCATTGAAGGCTGATCATGGGAGGGCAACAACCCATTCTTCTGGAGGTCAAATGGGTTGCCTACAATGAGACCTATCCGACTCAGGACTGTTCTGTCATTCGTAAAGTCAATAGTAACGAATTTGACTACACCACCCTTGAGGAAGTTCTTAAATTCCTCGCACTCAACGTCGGCATGGCATATTTGGTAGACCAAGCATAAGTCATGCACGCAAACCTGGATCATGGCGGGCATCATTTCTCTTCCTCCTTTAGATTCTTCTCTTTGTCCAGGGTTGTGGTGTACTCAACATCTAGCCCAGCGACCCACTCATCATTTGAGTTTTTGAACATGCATCTGAAGCGAGCAAGGCATCCTTTGACCGTCCATGGATTTGGGAGGAGGGTTAGGATTAGTCGAACTGCCGTAATGTGAAAGGACGGGCGACTAGGAGCGAACTGCCCTAATGTTAAAGGACGTCCGGGGACGAGTAGGAGCAAACTGCCAGCGGTTTTTCGATTGTAAAAATGCCGAGTGGGGCGTGCGAATGGCAGGGTAGTAGCTTTCCTGGTGGATAAATTGATTCATGCACAGTACTATGGGGGCCCAATTAGATGTCATGTCTACTCGACGCCCTAAATGGCTTTTGATGTCATGTCAAGCGTCGGGAAAATTACAGGTGATATGAAGCTTTCCATTCTCCCATGATACGGGCTTCCGAGAGCCCTCGGATCTGAGATCGAATGGTTGCATGGCGTGATTGTAGACCAATGGATGAATATCCTATCCTGGAGGGTTATTCTGCAAATTCTCAGCAACTTAGCATGCGACCATTCGATCTCAGATCCAAGGGCTGCCAGCAGCCCGTATAATGGTCATTATCGGTGTCAAAACCGGCAGGTCTTGGGTAGGGGTCCCGAATTGTGCGTCTAAGGCTAATGGTAACAGGAGGCGGGGGACAAAACTTTTACCCAGGTTTGGGCCCTCTCGATGGAGGTAATACCCTACTTCTTGCTTGATTGATCTTGATGATATGAGTATTACAAGAGTTGATCTACCACAAGATCGTAGAGGCTAAACCCTAGAAGCTAGCCTATGATTATGATTGCTCTTGTCCTACGGACTAAACCCTCCAGTTTATATAGACACTGGAGGGGCTAGGGTTACACAGAGTCGGTTACAGAGAAAGGAATCTTCATATCCGAATCGCCAAGCTTGCCTTCCACGCAAAGGAGAGTCCCATCCGGACACGGGCCGAAGTCTTCTATCATGTATCTTTATAGCCCAACAGTTCGGACCAAGTATATAGTCCGGCTGTCTGAGGACCCCTTAATCCAGGACTCCCTTAATAGCCCCTGAACCAGGCTTCAATGACGATGAGTCTGGCACGCAGATTGTCTTCAGCATTGCAAGGCGGGTTCCTTCTCCGAATACTTCAAAGTAGATCTTGAACATAAGAATCGTGTTCGGCTCTGCAAAACAAATTCCACATACCAATGTAGAGAGTATAATATCCCATGAGTCCAATCTGCTGACATCTCACAGCGTGACATCACGCCATGGCCCGGTCTTTATTCGAACCGTTTTTATCCTGCCCCTCCGTATTTTGAAGCATGGTTTGATTGATACGTCTTGTCAAAGTAGAGATCATGTCCCCTTATCACGAGATTCTCATCAATGCGGGTATGGGTAACCCAACCGTGCCATAAGCACGGCGCTTGGGGGGAATAAGCTAGTTTTTAGGGCAAGTGGGGAGGCGCATGATTTTCACTAGCTTTATAAAGGGATAAGGATTCCCCTCTTTCACCCATGCCATCTCTTCTACTTCCCCATTCTCGAGCTCCAGCGCCCAAGCTCTCATTCCTCCTGCCCAAAAAGCGTTCCGACCATGTCGGGATCTGGAGCAGGAGGCAAGTGGATGGCCTCTTCCGTCAAGGAGAAGGACATAAAGAAGCTCCGGGAGGCCGGATACTTATCTAAGATGCTCAACCATCGGCTTCCAGCCAAGGGACAAATCGTCCCTACCCCAGAACCCCAAGAAAGGGTAGTGTTTATTTCTCACTTTGTCCATGAACTGGGATTTCCCTTCCACCCATTTGTCCACGGTTTGATGCATTATTATGGGCTGGACTTCCATGATCTGGCCCCCAACTCCATCCTCAACATATCAGCATTTATTATAGTGTGCGAGGCCTTTCTCTACATCCCACCCCATTTTGGGTTATGGCTGAAGACTTTCAATCTGAAGCCGAAGGTGGTGAGCGGTAAGCAAGCGGAGTGTGGAGGTGCTACGGTGGGCAAGATGCCCAATGTCACCTGGCCCAAAGGCTCCTTTGTGGAGATGGTGAAGGGGTGGCAATCGGGGTGGTTCTACATCACCGAGCCACGTGACACTAACTGGGCGGCGGACCCCGAATTCCGATCCGGAGTACCAATGCGGCTCACCTCCTCGCAAGAGAAGGGCCTAACCTGGGGCTCCACGGACGAAGTGTCCGGGCTCCAGACGTGTATCCAGAACATGATAAACAAGAAAATCAAGCTTATTATCAACATGGTATAAGTCGTGCTCATTCGCCGAATCCTTCTGTGCCAACACCGGTCCTGCAATTTGTGGGAATTTGATTCGGCCGAGCACCAGACGCTGCTAGAGATTTTCGGCACACCTCACGAAGATATCTGGAAAGTGCTTTTTAAGGCCGGAGAGGCACCACCGCCCATGACCGAGGATCGCGGGCTTAGCTCAAAACGCAAGGCTAATCTGATAAGTTTTTATATGTTTTTAAAGTTATACCTTCCATAGGCATACTCGGGGCAGGAGTCTAAGCTTCCCCCTTGATTCATTCATGCCTGGATAGAGATAGCGGAGCCGATTGACTGTCCGGCTCCGGTGCCCGAAGGCCCAGAAACCCCGCTTCTGACGAAGATGCTTTTCCCGGCACCTTACGAGGTGCTGGAGAAGAAGGCCAAATAGAAGGCCCAGGGGACCAGAGACGGTCTCCGTCGCAAGGGCCCATCGGACACAGTGTCCGAATACGCCAAGGATCGCTCCTCCACTGCCGAGGATGACATGGAAGAGGAGGAGGAAGAAGAAGAAATATGTCCCCCTTCCCTGTAGGGGGAGAAAAAAGAGGGTGGCCTCCACTCATTTGGAGGCCAAGGTGTCCAAGAAGGGGAAAACTTCTCCTCCGGACAGTCCCAGGACAGGTACCGATAACAGCCAGGAATGGGCGCCCAGGATCAAGCCTTGGGCTAAATCGTAAGTATTCGAACACAATAATGTATCCGACCTTTTTACCACACTATTTTTCAACATGTGGGGTTATGCACTTCCAGTCCGGCTCGGTCCAACATCAAGCTGTCCTCCTCTTCGGAGGGATCGCTGGACCCGTCGGCGATCAATAGCGGGTCCCTTCCAACAACCTCCTCCCCCAAGGCCCCGGTCAACACTGAGGTGTTGTCTCGAAGGATCCTGGTCCAGGGAGAGGCCCATGAGGCTGTCCCGGTGGTGCCGGAGAGTGGAACCTCGCCCGCCGAACATATGAGGGAACAAAATCCCCACAAAGACTGAAGGCAGGGGCTACTTTCAATCCGCCCCTAGCCGAATACTATTTCGGAGATCCATGTGGCTCCGGCATCAGGCAGGAAACCCTTGAATGAAGGGGGCGTGCCTGTTCCACCAGTGGCCTCCGTCCATCCATAGGCGCCGGATGATTTGCTGGAAGCGCTACGAGGCGCTTCCATTGTGGAAGAACATCGCATGCTCATCGGTGCGGTGATAGAGAAGATTCAGTCCGTGAAAAGCAGACTGACCGAAATGTGTACGAGCCTTCTAACAAGCTTCGAGGTAAGCCACGCGACTTCCAAAGGAATGTCATAGTATAGATAGTAGCCCCTGATACTCTGTCCGGTGTTCGGGAACAAAAGCCGAACGGAGGATCAAATAAATTTCGCAGGAGACTAATCTGAAATGTTTATGTGATCAAGCAGGCATTGCTGCTAGCTGCATCCGCTCATACTGCGGAAGTCTCCGGACTAAAGCAGAGTCTGGAGCGGGCTAAGGAAGAACTCGGCCACGTAAAGTAGCAGCTAAACGAAAGCAAAGGTATGCATTGATTTTTATCTAATTTTCAGATACAATGAACGATTTGTTCTGACTAAAGTTCCATTTATATTTATTAGGGGCCGTGACCGAAGTAACGACCCTTACAAAGGTGATGGCCGAGGCCGAGGACAAGGCGGCCAAGGAGCGGACCGCATGCGAGAAGCATGAGGCCCGGGTTAAGGAGGTCTAGAAAGAGCTCCATGACGCAGTCAAAAGATGCGAGTTCTTAGAGCATGATTTTAAGGAGCAAGAGTCCAAACTTTCCAAGGCCCGCCAGAGCACACAAAATGCCTGAGCCGAAGCCCAGGGCGCCCTCTAGGAAATCCAGGCGGCCAAGAAGATCGCGGCGGGTAAGGCTTTTATAATGCAGAGCAAATATGTGAGGGAAAGGTTCCTTTTACTGGCCCGGATTTGGAGCTCTCCAGGGGGGTTTGCAGATCTGCCGTGCAGTGTGTCCGATGCTGCGGAATTCTATCGAGCCGAAGAGGGAGGCTCTACGGAGAAGTTGTTCTAGTTGCAGTACCTTGCGCCGGAACATCCGGTGCCTTTTAGCAACCAACTAAAGCAACTAGTCGAGCTGCATAAGGCGGCCGAACTAGCCATGAAGGATTTGATAATCCGGCTATGGCCTGCCGAAGCTATTCCTAGCAGCTACTTCGGACTCATGAAACGGCTTGTCAGTGCCTGTCCTCGGCTTGATGCCATTAAGCGGCCTGTCTATATTGAAGGTGCACGGATGGCCTTCGCCCGCACCAAGACGCAATGGGCGAAGATGGACGCCACGAAGTTGATGACCGAAGGACTGCCCAATGGCAAGGAGCACTGCAAGCCCGAGGTGTATTATGATAGTGTTATGGAGGGGTCCCGCCTTGTGGCGGAGCAATGTGCTAAGGATATCATATTCCCATGAATACACTCATGTTTATCCTGTCCTGTAATATGAAACAGTTCAGTTATGTAGTGTAAAGTTTGTTTAAAACTACACCTCCTGTGCGACCGTTTTGATAAATCTGAGAAATGCTAGTAGTCGGCTTTTCCCCCATGTAGGTAGTACGGGGGTGTTCGGGATGAATCTAAACACTTTTATCCAAGCTTTTGGTCCTTTAAGGAGGTGTTCAGCGCAACGAACCAGGCAATCGGACTATTCGGCTTTATCATTCTCACTTAGCCATAGGAGTTTGACGAGACAAACTTAGGCGTAGCCCCCAGTCTTCGGAAGACCAAACTTGGGACGCTATATACGCTTAATCGGGTAACAACTGATTCATCGCAAGATGCGGGAAAAATCGCTAAAGATATGTGACCTCTCGAACAGTTGACCAACTCTCGCCACATCATGACAGTCAGTTTTTGGCTTTCTCTACTGAGGTGCTCGTTTGGAAGAACCCAGACACAATCACAGTAGTTCTCCCTTTACTACCCTAGCCGATATAGCGGAACGTAGGGTAGCAAGCACAGGAGCCGGGAAACCCAACTATTGACCCAATACATGATTCGGAGCCGATGCATATAATGCTACAATTCGGGGTGCCGAACTACTGTAGAAGTGTTCGGGCTTTCTTGCCGTGTTATGGGGCGTAATAAAGCCCCTGGCAAATTGAGTTGTACCAGAGTGTACGGGTGCAAATTATAAATAAATAAATATATATATATATATATATATAAAGAAAAGGAAAATTAAGCAATAAGCTGATGCTGCAAATATGGAGCCGCAAATTATTTTCCATTATATTTTAACTTATACGTCAAGGCGTACTTGTACAAGTAATGCAATAAGCAACAGGGCTATTTGACATGCCATGACCAAGGGCAGGCTGCGTGCAAGTTTTAAGATATGTATAAAGATCGTTAGCAGAGACCACCTGTGAATTCCCCTGTACGTTTAAGCCTTTTGCCTTCTTGGTGTAGATGTCCCTTGATTATTCCGATGAACAGGTTGTCCGAAAACGAGGCTAAAAGAAAGAAACCTGAAAGAAAACTGAATGGTGACATAATGCGCGTCTGGGAGCGGTTGAGCAAACTTGTGAACCCTGGCATAGCTGTGCCTCCATCTACGCCCATGGTATTTTGAGTGCGTAATTATGTACGCGTGGCACAAATGACGCCACGTGGTTGATACTAGGACAGAGGCCGAATTGCTAGTTAAGCTCTGGGCGAGCCGGATACTCCTTATGCAGAGTAGTTCAGACTTGCTTGACGGTGTCTGGGGGCGTTATTGCCGAATTGAGGTTCTGCCTAAAGAGGCTACTCTGTACTTCTGCTGCAAGGGCCGTGGTGTGCTCCTCGCTACGGAGGGAGCATTTCGTATTTCCGTTGACCGGTGTTACACCGCGTGGTCTAGGCATCTTGAGCTTGAGATAGGCGTAGTGTGGCACCGCATTGAATCGAGCGAATGTGGTTCGTCCGAGCAGTGCGTGATAGCCATTGCGGAAGGGGGCGATATTGAAGATCAATTCTTCGCTTCGGAAGTTATCTGGGGATCCGAAGACCACTTCTAGTGTGATTGAGCCCGTACAACAGGCCTCCACACCTGTTATGACACCTTTAAAGGTGGTTTTTGTGGGCTTGATCCTTGAGGAATTGATACCCATTTTGCGCAATGTATCCTGATAGAGCAGGTTCAGGCTACTTCCACCGTCCATGAGGACGCGTGTGAGGTGGAATCCGCCAATGATAGGGTCGAGCACTAGTGCGGCTGAACCGCCATGATGGATACTGGTCAGATGGTCCCTTTGATCAAAAGTGATCGAACCGGAGGACCACGGGTTGTATTTTGGGGCGACTGGCTCCATCGCATAGACGTCCCTTAGTGCGTGCTTCCGCTCCCTTTTGGGGATATGGGTAGCATATATCATGTTTACCATTTTAACTTGGGGAGGAAACTTCTTCTGTCCCCCTGTGTTTGGTGGCCAGGGTTCCTCGTCATCATCTCTATGTGACCCCTTTCCCTTGTTTTCGGCATTTAACTTGCTGACATGTTTAAAGACCCAACATTCTCTGATGGTATGATTGGCTGGTTTATCAGGGGTGCCGTCGATTTGACATGGACGATCCAGTATGCAGTCCAGACTGGACGGGCCCAGATTATTTCTCTTAAATGGCTTTTTTCGCTGACTTAGAGCCACTGAATCCGGCATTGATGGCCGTGTCTTCTATGTTGTCGCCATTATTTCGACGCTTGTGTCTGTTGCGTTGGGGCTTGCCATTGCTATCTCTGGCTTCAGAAGTGCCAGGTTTACTTGAGGGGTTGTTGCTACGAGCTAGCCAGCTATCCTCGCCTGCACAGAAGCGGGTCATGAGCGTCGTAAGGGCTGCCATGGACTTCGGCTACTCTTGGCCGAGGTGTCGGGCAAGCCACTCGTCATGGATGTTATGCTTAAAGGCTGCTAGGGCTTCGGTATCTGGACAGTCGACGATCTGGTTCTTTTTAGTTAAGAACCGAGTCCAGCCTGGCCGACTCTCTGGGCTATTGGATTATATGACTTAAGTTATCGGCATCCGGAGGTCGGACATAAGTACCTTGGAAGTTGTCAAGAAATGCATCTTCCAGGCTCTCCCAACTACCAATAGAATTTTCGGGCAGACTATTCAGCCAGTGCCGAGCTGGTCCTTTGAGCTTTAGCAGGAGATACTTGATGGCATGGAGACCATCACCGCGAGCCATATGTATATGGAGAAGGAAGTCATTGATCCATACCGCGGGATCTGTTGTCCCATGATATGACTCAATATTTACGTGTTTAAACTCTTCTGGGAATTCATGTTCCATTACTTCATCAGTGAAGCATAGGGGGTGTGCGGCACCTCTATGTCGGGCTATGTCGCGACACAGCTCGGATGAAGCTGGTCTGCGATATTCGGCCCGGACATGTTTGTATTTGTTATATCCGGCTTGGTGGTCATTGTTGCGCATTGGGGCGCACCCCCGCGATCCATAGATCGATCTGGTTTGTCTTGCTCTGTTTTCCAAGTCGTATCGCAGGTCATGTGTGTATCCCCGAGCCGTTGTGTTTCTATTTGTTCGGCGACATGGTGCCGGCTGGTGTTCAGGCTGAGTTGCCGCTTTATCTCGGCCACGCGGTGGTCGGTCAACCGCATAATGCCTGGTATTACGGGCTCTAGCGGCTGGTCATCGAATTGAGGTAGTAATTTATGCTTCGGGTAACTTTTGGTTGGGCGTTCGAGTCCATATTCCTCGGCTGCCAAGACCTCGGTCCATCTGTCTATGAGCAAATCTTGGTCAGCTTGAAGCTACTGTTGTTTCTTCTTCAGACTCTTTGCAGTGGCAATTAGCCGGTGCTTAAAACGCTCCTGCTCGACGGGATCCTCCGGCACGATAAATTCTTCGTCGCCGAGGCTCACCTTGCCTTCGAAGAGAGGCATGTAATTGTTGTCCTCTGAGTCGTCGTTCACGGCCTGTCATCAGGGCTGGCTCGCCTGTCTTCCCGTTCAGCCTATTCGAAACTTGGCTTGGCAGGGTCTTCGTTGTTTTCGGCATCGTCCGGAGTGCTATTTTCTCTTGTGTTGGTATCACTATTTTTACCATGGCGTGGTTTAGAGCGGCGCCGCTGACATCGGTGCTTCGGCTGCTTCTCAGGAGGCTTATCCTCAATTGGGTCCTTTTTGCCATTGTTTTCTTTGGGTGTGTCCACCATGTATATGTCGTATGAGGAGGTGGTTGTCCAGCGCGCTGTGGGCGGTGGTTCCTATTCTTCTCTCGCATCGTCGTCCATACCGTTGATGTCTTCGGAGTCGAAGTCAAGCATG
Source organism: Triticum aestivum (assembly GCF_018294505.1). NCBI lineage: Eukaryota > Viridiplantae > Streptophyta > Magnoliopsida > Poales > Poaceae > Triticum > Triticum aestivum. The sequence goes on from NC_057795.1 coordinate 510,463,465, forward strand.
TCGGTCAAGTCATCGACAGTGGCTATCAAGTGGGTGGTGGGTGTGTAATGAAGTTCTTCGTCGTCCGCTTCCCACTCGAGCCGGACATAGTTCGGCCAAGAATCTCCTGCCAAAGAGAGGGATTTCAACGATTTTAACACATCACCTAAGGGTGAGTGTTGGAATATGTCCGCGGAGCTGAACTCTAAGATCGGTGCCCACTCAGGTTCGATGGGTGCGGATACACGCGGTTTGGAGCCTATGGTCGGAGACGAGTCCGAGGCTCCGATGACACAGGTGTCGTTGGAGGTCAGATCTGTGTTCGGCTCTAGCGCCACTGAGTTTGCGGCTTCCGTGGCGAGGTTGAGCTTCCCGTCCTCAGATGGCGCGCTCTGCTCTGGATCTAGGGCCAGAGCGGTTATAGGTGCTATCTCCTGAGCACAGTCGTTCATCGTGGCGGCAGGGTGCGGCTCTCATGGGCTCGAATCCGTCGAGGATCAAATCTCCACGGATGTCGGTAGTGTAGTTCAAGCTTCCAAACCTGACCTGATGGCCAGGGGCGAAGCTGTCGATCTACTCCAGATGGCCAAGCGAGTTGGCCCGCAATGTGAAGCCACCAAATATGAAAATCTGTCCGGGGAGAAAAATCTCACCCTGGACTGCGTTGTTGTAGATGATTGAAGGATCCATCAAGCCTTATGATGATGACACAGTGGAACTCTCAATGAAAGCACCAATGTCGGTGTCAAACCCGGTAGATCTCAGGTAGGGGGTCCCGAACTGTGCGTCTAAGGCTAATGGTAACAGGAGGCGGGGGACACAATGTTTACCCAGGTTCGGGCCCTCTCGATGGAGGTAATACCATACTTCCTACTTGATTGATCTTAATGATATGAGTATTACAAGAGTTGATGTACCATGAGATCGTAGAGGCTAAACCCTAGAAGCTAGCCTATGATTATGATTGTTCTTGTCCTACGGACTAAACCCTCCGGTTTATATAGACACCGGAGGGGCTAGGGTTACACAGAGTCGGTTACAGAGAAATGAATCTTCATATCCGAATCGCCAAGCTTGCCTTCCACGCAAAGGAGAGTCCCATCTGGACACGGGACAAAGTCTTCTATCTTGTATCTTCATAGCCCAACAGTCCGGACCAAGTATATAGTTCGGTTGTCCGAGGACCCCTTAATCGAGGACTCCCTCAGTCGCGCCTACCACGATCGTCGCCTCGCTCACGCGGTCGCGCCCTTGGAGATTTAACACGGTATGTTAGGCTATCTGATGTTGGCATGTCATACGTAGTCATCACTTAGTCACTCATACTACAACAAGGTTAGCTATAAGGTTGGCTATAAGTGTATTCTTTTTACTTCTCTCTATCTCTTTCTTTGTAGTATTTATTGCATATGCCAAGGAGTGACCTCTTCCAATGAAATGCTGCTTAGATGAGGTGCTAAGGGCATTAAATGGCTTAGCAATCAAGTCCCCAATGCATAGGTGCTTAGTTTTTTGTTGCTAAGATTGCTTCATTTAATTCGCTATAGACTCAAAATTGTCTTTTCACCTAGGTACACGCACTTAGCACCGTTTCTTCCTTGGGTCACCAAACTAGTCTCTCTCTTCTTAATAAAGTTGCCACATCAGACTTTATGCCTATGTGGCAGGCTTAGCACCTGTAGGAGCAAGTAAGTACAATAGTTGGCTATAAGCCCGCTTTACATGGAATTTTTGTATATGTGGAGGAAAGAGGCAAGGAAAAAGTGGAGGAGTGGGCTCTCATGCAAGAGCCAGCTTCTACATGGTGGAGTATTGGGAGATGCACCTATATGGAGGTGGTCAGGAATCGGGAGACTCACACCGGTCGTAGCACCGCAGTTAAAATGATAATGGCAAGTCAAATCACGGGGCCCCACATGTCCAGCAGTAACTCGCTGTCAAATCACACAACCCTATGTTCGCTGCAGCCTACTCCCTCATCTTCTCGCGTCTGTGTCGAACCGACTAGGAAGAACTGCCCCGCCTACCATGCAGGAAAAGCCCCGCCCTCGGCTTTTAAATAGTACAGTATACTAATTTTGTTTCCATGGATTGCGCCATGGAGCAAAGCCTCAAGAAAACGGCGGTACACATGTACGGAGTATACAGCACGCCCGTCGTGTTCGCGTCGCACCCCACATGGTCGGTCGGTCTGGCACGCCGCTGTCCGAATGCAACGCGTGTCATATTGCATTTGCACACACATGTGGGACAACAATTGAGAACCGACCATAGGCACAGTCCCCGGCCCCGCAAGTCGGGTGAGTTAATAGAAGAGAGAGACGAGCAATAGTACTAGAGAAGTGTTTTACATACATTGGTGCCTGGATGATCCCTGCAAGACACGAAAGATCAGTTCATCCATGCATGTGACCAGACTCCAGCAGACACGCCTGGATTGGCTATCGTCTACATATCGTGCAGGCTATGTTGTACATGGTTGTAGTTTTGGTGAGAAATCTAAAAAAAGGTTTCTTGTCATCTCGCAAAACTAGTGTCATGTGCTTCGGATCACTGCGAGGGTTAAACAGAGACAACTAAGTTCCTCCAAGGGGCTAGTCATTGGGGGCACATGCATGAAGACTAATCGGCTGCCATCTAGGTCAAGCCGGCTATGTTAATTAGGACATCTATCGATGGACCCCTTTTCTACGAGTTTATCTTTAATTTGAGCTTTGATCCTCGTCTAGTTTGTCCATCGGATTCATGTTGTCTCCTTTGGGCAGTGAGGTGATGATTTCTTGTCATGTGGCATTTTTTCGTGTTATATGTTATAATCGCGTGCTTCAGATCAAAATGACGACAACTGCGCCTCCGGGGCACGTGCATGAACACTTCTCAACAGCCATTGACAAGGTCAAGCTGGCTCCGGTAGACAAAAGAAAACTAGTACTCAGGCCCCCTCGTAGATAGGATCGATCGGCTGTTTGAAAGCCACCTAAATTTTTACTGTTAAGAGGTAAAACTAGTTCATGCACTCGAATCTAGTACTACTTGGTTCAAACAAGGAAGAAAGGGGGTGGGGGTGGGGGAAGATTTGTTAACTGAATCTAGGACTTGGTCGAAAGAGGAAATAATGGGGGCGAAAAGTAGCAGAGACTGGCTATCCAACTGGTCTCTAGGTCTAATAGGGAAATAAAGGGAAACGCAGTACAAACTCAATATAAACCCGATCTATTGGTTGAAAAGGAAAGGACAAGTCAATAGAGTAAGTCCAACACTAGATTTGCTAGCCTCACACAGTATAAGGTGGCTATACCGAACAAAAATGGGACCAAGCCAGATATCCTGTTTTGATGTTTGTTGCCCCGAGCCACTCTTATGTAATGCCACCGGTAAAATGTGGCAGTCGCACTGTTGAAAGTAAGGACACATTACACCAATGTTGTTTTCAATGTAATGCCTTCAGTAATATGAATCAATGGCACTTTTTTTCATGTCCTGCTAAATTTCCCATTATGATAAGTTGCTTCTTTTCATTAGAAATGCAACTGTCCTGGTCCGCCTACTCTCCCATGCCCAAATACTGACTGTGTAGCAGCTGTTAATGTAATGTTGCTGGAAAATGAAGCAATGGCACCATTAAAGTAATGTCATATTTAATGGTTGTCATAATTAATCCTAATGCCCACACTAGTATCTTGCAATGTTGCTGCTTTAGAAATAGCTATTGTCCTTGTAGGATTTCCATTTAGATAAGGAACATGCTTCTTTTCATTTGATGCATGTTTCATAACATGTTAGTCACCCTCCTTTCCACCTTTTTGTGCAAATAGAGATATACATTTCACGCTTGATCTTAGTTGAACTACACAAATGATATCCAAAATATAGTTGAACATTCCAGGAGCTTCACAACCAACCTTGATGTTGCTCAATTTTATTTCAACTAATGAAGAAGAAGCTCTGTGGGTTTTGTTTTCTGATGGAAATGGAACCGGGGCTGAAGCCCTTTTCTTAAAAGATAAGAAGAAGATGCTAGCTCATGGAACATTGTTTCATTTTAGGTGAACTGCACCAAAAGGTCCCATGAATTGAATCATCCATGTTGGTGACTGGTGTCATCCCTTCTACGATGGCGTTGACTGCAAATATGGTTCGCATCACGAGGTATGTTCCTTTTTGGTCTGATAATTTGCCAAAGATCTTGCATGTTGAGTCTGCTCTTGTGCTACTGTTTTGGCACTGCCATGATAAAGCAGTAATGTTATTGTTTTGCACCTTAGTCTAGTGGCACTATTAATTTGAGGCAATGTTTGGCACCGCTAGTGCCACTAATTTTTTTATATATTGAAAGAGGGGGTTTCCTACGATTTCATTAAAGAAGAGCAACCATAGAGAACCATTATCTGACAACATCTCAGTGTAAATGGGCAGTTGTGCAACAACTACTAGAACGGACTAAGTACTAGCAGGAGACAAGTTCGCCACATAAGCTAGGCCGGTAGGGGGACGCAACACCAGCTCGACCAAGTTTGGATTACAACCCAAATACTACCACAGAAACATCAGGGGGGAAGATAGGGACTGAAAGAGCCAGCTTCAGCATCCCAGTCTAAGCACCCCCGGCCTCCATCCTTGCGACACACGGTACACCTTGTTTGCCACCTGCTCGACCCCAGTGTCACTGATAAAATGAAGTAATAATACAGTTAAAATAGAGCGAGTGTCCTCTCTATCATTTCATTTCCAATGTAGATAAAGAAAGTGCTTCTCTTTGTTAGTGTATGTTTCATCAAATAGTCCCATTGTTAGTGTTCAAGCCTTTCTGCAAACTGGAGTGCTAAATTTTAGTTGATCTGCACAAAAATAGAGATTGGAATGTCTCAAGGACCCACCTTGTACTACCGTTGTACACTGATGTTCATCACTCGTAGAAGGTGTATCGGGGAGACTTGGGTCGATTTCCAGTATGAGGCGTACCATATGAGGCGTCGCAGGGCCCATCTCACCCTCGCAGCATGGCATACTATGATACTATCGCAATATTTTCTTCTATTTATTAGTGTATGTTTCATAAACTAGTGTCACTATAATGTAATCACGCTTTTTCATTATCTATGCAAAAAGGGTTATTCAGTTGCATTTTGATGGAACTGCACAAATGTACGGATGGAACTAGCATATATGCAAAGTGGGAGGTGTGCCAAGTAAAAATTACCGACACCAACCATGCTCCATGCACGCATTGGCATCCACCACCACCAATGGGATGTGTGGCGCTCTCTGTGGACAGATCTTTCTCGACAGCAAATCCTCTAACCAAATACTAGTAGCTTATATTGGCAGTTTTCTAGGGAGTACCTGATAACCCACAAGTGTAGGGGATCAATTGTAGCCTCTTTCGATAAGTAAGAGTGTCAAACCCAATGAGGAGCTAAAGGTAGAACAAATATTCGCTCAAGTTCTATCGACCACCGATACAACTCTACGCATGATTGAGGTTCGCTTTACCTAGATCAAGTATGAAACTAGAAGTACTTTGTAGGTGTGATAGGATAGGTTTGTAAGATAATAAAGAGCACGTAAATATAAACTAGGGGATGTTTATATGAAGACAAAACTAAGTTAGTTTTAGTAGAGAGCTTTTTGTCAGGAGAAAGTTATTTGTCTCTAGGCAATCGATAACTAGACCAGTAATCACTATTGGAATTTTATTTGAGGGAGAGGCATAAGCTAACATACTTTCTCTTCTTGGATCATATGCACTTATGATTGGAACTCTAGCAAGCATCCACAACAACTAAAGATAATTAAGTTAAAACCCAACCATAACATTAAAGCATCAAGTCCCCTTTATCCCATACGCCACAACCCCCTTACTCGGGTTTATGCTTCTGTCACTCAAGCAACCCACTATAAGCGAATCATGAACATATTGCAACACACTACAACGGGAATCCCTCACGCTTTCGCGACATGGAGGGCACAATAGGACAACACCAATAAGAAAATGCAACTCAAACGAATCACGATCATCAATTAACCCATAGAACAAAACCAATCTACTCAAACATCATAGGATAGCCATACATCATATGGAAATAATATATAACATTGAGCACCATGTGTAAGTATAGATTACAGCGGGTAAAAGAGAGGTTACACCGCTACATAGAGGAGGGGGAAGGTGATGGATATGTTGGTGAAGATGGCGGAAGTCCTGGTGTAGATCGCGGTGATGACGATGGCCCCCAGCGGCGTTTCGGCGCCACCAGAAGCAAGGGGGAGAGAGCCCCCTTCTTCTTCTTCTTCCTTGACCTTCTCCCTAGATGGGAGAAGGGTTTCCCCTATGGTCCTTGGTATCCATGGCGTGGGAGCGGCGAGAGCCCCTCCGAGATTGGATCTTTCTCTTTGTCTCTCTCTGTTTCTGCGTTCCCAGATTCTGCCCTTTCACCTTTTCTTAAATATCCGGAGATCCGTAACTCCGATTGGATTGAAACCTTCGCCTAGATTTTTTCTGAAAATTAGATTTCTTGCGGCAAAAGAAGAGCAGCAACTGCCTTACAGGGTGCCCACGAGGGTCAGGGGCGCGCCTGCCCCCCTGCCTCGTGGCCCCCTCGGGCACTTTCTCATGTTGATTCTTCTTTCCAGATGTCACAAATATTCCGAAAATATTCTCCATCCGTTCTTATCCCGTTTGGACCCTGTTTGATATGGGGTTTCTGTGAAACATAAAACATGCAACAAACAGGAACTAGCACTGGGCACTGGATCAATATGTTAGTCCCAAAAATAATATAAAAAGTTGCCAAAAGTATATGAAAGTTGTAGAATATTGGCATGGAACAATCAAAAATTAAAGATACGACGGAGACGTATCAGCATCCCCAAGCTTAATTCCTGCTTGTCCTCGAGTAGGTAAATGATAAAAAAAGATAATTTTTCATGTGGAATGCTGCCTAGCATAATCTTGATCGTATATCTAATCATGGCACGAATATTAAGACACGAGTGATTCAAAGCAATAGTCTATCATTTGATATAAAAACAATAATACTTAAGGCATCCCAACAAACAATCATGTCTTTAAAAATATCAATGCTTCAGAACGTTATACCTACAAAATCATATAGTCTTGTATGCTCCCTTTTCTTAACACAAGGTACCCCTCATGCCTATCCCGGTGTCAGTCAAGCAATTTTTTCATACTTTAGTATTCTCAAACTTTTTCAACTTTCACGCAATACATGAGCGTGAGCCATGGATATAGCACTATGGCTGGAATAGAATATGATGGTGGAGGTTATGTGGAGAAGACAAAAAGGGAGAAAGTCTCACATCGACGCGGCTAATCAACGGGCTATGGAGGTGCCCATCAATTGATGTCAATGCGAGGAGTAGGGATTGCCATGCAACGGGTGCACTAAGAGCTATAAGTGTATGAAAGCTCAATCTGAAAACTAAGTGGGTGTGCATCCAACTTGCTTGCTCATGAAGACCTAGGGCATTTGACGAAGCCCATCGTTGGAATATACAAGCCAAGTTCTATAATGAAAATTCCCACTAGTATATGAAAGTGATAACATAGGAGACTCTCTATATGAAGAACATGGTGCTACTCTGAAGCACAAGTGTGGTAAAAGGATAGTAACATTGCCCCTTCTTCTTCTTTTTCCTTTTTTTGAATGGGATTCTTTGGCCCCCTTTTTTATTTAGGCTTCTTTGGCCTCTCTTTTTTTGAATGGGGCAATGCTCTATAATACTGATCATCACACTTTTATTTACTTACAACTCAGTATTACAACTCGATACTAGAACAAAGATATGACTCTATATGAATGCTTCTGGCGGTGTACCGGGATGTGCAATGATCTAGCATAGCAATGGCATCTATAAAACAGACAAGCCATGAAAACATCATGCTAGCTATCTTACGATCATGCAAAGCAATATGACAATGAATGCTCAAGTCATGTATATGATGATGATGGAAGTTGCGTGGCAATATATCTAGGAATGGCTATGGAAATGCCATGATAGGTAGGTATGGTGGCTGTTTTGAGGAAGATACAAGGAGGCTTATGTGTGATAGAGCGTACAATATCACGGGGTTAGGATGCACCCGCGAAGTTTGCACCAACTTTCGAGGTGAGAAAGGGCAATGCACGGTACCGAAGAGGCTAGCAATGATGGAAGGGTGAGAGTGCGTATAATCCATGGACTCAACCTTAGTCATAAAGAACTCACATACTTATTGCAAAAAATTATTAGCCATTGAAACAAAGTACTACGTGCATGCTCCTAGGGGGGAGGTTGGTAGGAGTTAACCATCGTGCGCCCCCAACCTTCACGGAAAGATAAACAATCAAAATACCATGTGCGCCAATTTGGTTACATAGTTAGTAGACCATACGTGCATGCTTCGGGAATCACAAACCTTAAAACCAATATCCTTACTAACACAACCATCTACTAGTACCTCCCACATATTATAATCTCTATATCGCAAAACTATTGCAAGGAATCAAACATATCATATTCAGTGATCCACAAGTTTTATGTAGGATTTTATGACTAACCATGTGAATGACCAATTCCTGTCATCTATCTAAATAGATATAAGTGAAGCAAGAGATTTTAATTCTACAAATGGTGGTTTTCTATGTGAAGAGAAACAGGCAATCCAAACTTCAAATGATATACGTGAAGCACATGAAGCATTAAATAAAGCCATACTCAAAAGATTTAAGTGAAGTGCAATGAGCATTCTATAATTCAAACATGGACTATCTCATACCAGCATGGTGTATAAAATAAAATTGAAAACTTAATGCAAGAGACGCTCCAAGATTTGCACATATCGCATGAACGAAACGAATCCGAAAACATACCGATACTTGTTGAAGAAAGAGGGGATGCCTTCCGGGGCATCCCCAAGCTTAGACGCTTGAGTCTCCTTGAATATTTACTTGGGGTGCCATGGGCATCCCCAATCTTGAGCTTTTGCCTCTCTTCCCTTTCCTCATATCGAGACCTCCTCGATCAAACACTTCATCCACACAAAACTTCAACACAAAACTCGGTAAGCTCCGTTAGTATATAAAGCAAATCACTACTCTAAGTACTGTTGCAAACCAATTCATATTTTGTTTTTGCATTGTGTCTACTGTAATATAACTTTTCCATGGCTTAATCCACTGATAGAAATTGATAGTTTCATCAAAACAAGCAAACTATGCATCAAAAACAGAATCTGTGAAAAACAGAACAGTCTGTAGCAATCTGGACATTCACCATACTTCTGGTACCCCAATAATTCTACCAAAATTAGGAAGCATAAAAAATTTGTACATAAATACAGTGAAAAAAGAATCATAACAATTTGACATTCCAGCAAAAAATGACAAATCGCGCACTACAGATAAAGTTTCTGTCCTGCACCGCACAAACCAACAAGCACTGTAAACATCCTAAAGGCAAACCTTGGCACATTATTTTTGTAATACAATGGACTTGTACAAGGTGATAATTATTTTTGATGAAAAGTTTCTGTAATTAATATTCACAAAGTTTCCGTGAGCATGAACAAAGTTCAAAGCTAGCTCCCACTTCAACAATGCTTGTCTCTCTCACTTCCACTTTCCTTTTTGAAAAGTTTTGGGTTCCCCTCTTTATTTATTTTTGTTTTTAGACTATATGAAAGCACTCAACAGAAATAAATGACTCTCTAAAACTTCCGGGTTGTCTCCCTGGCAGTGCTTTCTTTAAAGCCATTAAGCTAGGCATATAGTGCTCAAGTAATGAATCCACCCGGATCCCAAGGTATATCATAGCCAATTTAAATTAACAATGATTTCTAATTTAGTAGTGAGCACAAATTAACATATATTAAGCAATAACAAAGTCTAACTCTCTTCCTATGCATCGGCATGTCATAAAAGAACAATTCATGCACACCAAGTAAAGGCGACTTCATAGTATAACCAGTTTCTTGCAATTTTAGCATATTGGAAACATAGAGAAGTGGAGATGTAGTTCCTCTCTCATAATATATGCAAGTAGGAGCAGCAAGCACATGCATAATATATCTATCAAAATCATCATGTGTAGTAGTAAAACGCAACCCATCAATATAATCCTCAATAAGCACAAACTTCTCCGATATAGTGTAGTAGGGAGAATTCAAAAAGATAATAGGACTATCATGCGTGGGTGCAATAGCAACAATTTCATGTTTAACATAAGGAACTATAGCAAGTTCATCTACATAAGCATAATTCATATTGGCATCTTGGCCACAAGCATAGCAAGCATCATCAAAAAGGGATATTTCAAACGAATTAAAGGGGTCATAGCAATCTTCCTTTGGTAAGCACGAAGGGGAATTAAACAATGTATGAGTTGAAGAGTTACTCTCATTAGAAGGTGGGCACGGGTAGCTAATTCGCTCTTCCTCCTTTTGTTCTTCGCTCTCCTCATCATCTTTTTCATCCAATGAGCTCACAGTTTCATCAATTTCTTCTTCCATAGCTTGCTACAAAATATTAATCTCTTCTTGGACAGCGGAGACTTTCTCAATAAATGCATCAATATCGGAATTGTATTCATAATTTTCATAGCAATATCTGAGTATAGCAAAATTTTCAGGTCTATAAACTGAATCATCAAAATCTTCAAACTCTTTAAACATAGATTCAATGTCATAAGCACCCATAAAAGCAACGAAGTCTTCTATTTGTTCCACATCATAGTAATCATAGACACCATTAGCATAATAAGCCAAGGTTTTATCATCATTAAATTTGCATGAAAAGGGAAGGTGTTGAGCCTTCATCCTAGAGCAACAAGTATAATCATGTCTCAAGCATAGATCCCGAGCATACCAACGCAACATACAAATTTGATCCAGAATAGTTTCCCTTTTTGTGTCAAGCGATAATCCCTAAAGTATTCACGTTGATCCAACGTGTCTCCCATAACATAATTGAATGGGGTTTTCTCAGGATTATTAAGGTAGTACATAATTTCTTTCACATAACGAGCATCGAGGGTTTTAGGAGTTCCCCATCTCCATGAGTAGCAAGTACACCTAATTTTTTTGGTATTTCGTGTTCCATATCCATAACTAAAGATAGAGAACAACTTAGAACAGCAAATAAAAAATACTTAGTGATAAAGCAAACAAGCACACACGAGAATATTCACCCCACACTATGACTCCCCCGGCAACGGCACCAGAAAAAGGTCTTGATAACCCACAAGTGTAGGGGATCAATTGTAGCCTCTTTCAATAAGTAAGAGTGTTGAACCCAATGAGGAGCTAAAGGTAGAACAAATATTCCCTCAAGTTCTATCGACCACCGATACAACTCCATGCACGTTTGACGTTCGCTTTACCTAGAACAAGTATGAAACTAGAAGTACTTTTGTAGGTGTGATAGGATAGGTTTGCAAGATAATAAAAAGCATGTAAATATAAACTAGGGGCTGTTTAGAAGAAGACAAAACTAAGTTAGTTTTAGTAGAGAGCTTTTTGTCACGAGAAAGTTATTTGTCCCTAGGCAATCGATAACTAGACCGGTAATCACTATTGCAATTTTATTTGAGGGAGAGGCATAAACTAACATACTTTGTCTTCTTGGATCATATGCACTTATGATTGGAACTCTAGCAAGCATCCGCAACTACTAAAGATCATTAAGGTAAAACCTAACCATAGCATTAAAGCATCAAGTCCCCTTTATCCCATAAGCCACAACCCTCTTACTCGGGTTTATGCTTCTATCACTCAAGCAACCCACTATAAGCGAATCATGAACATATTGCAACACCCTACAGTGGGAATCCCTCACGCTTGCGCGACACGGAGGCCACAATAGGACAGCACCAATAATAAAACATGCAACTCAAACCAATCACGATCATCAATTAACCCATAGGACAAAACGAATCTACTCAAACATCATAGGATAGCCATACATCATAGAGAAATAATATATAGCGTTGAGCACCATGTCTAAGTAGAGATTACAGCGGGTAAAAGAGAGGTTACACCGCTGCATAGAGGAGGGGGAAGGTGATGGAGATGTTGGTGAAGATGGCGGAGTTGTTGGTGTAGATCGCGGTGATGATGATGGCCCCCGGCGGCGTTCCGGCACCACCAGAAGCAAGGGGGAGAGAGCCCCCCTTCTTCTTCTTCTTCCTTGACCTTATCCCTAGATGGGAGAAGGGTTTCCCCTCTGGTCCTTGGTCTCCATGGCGTGGGAAGGGCGAGAGCCCCTCCGAGATTGGATCTGTCTCTCTGTCTCTCTCTGTTTCTGCGTTCCTAGATTCTGCACTTTCACCGTTTCTTAAATATCCGGAGATCCGTAACTCCGATTGGATTGAAACCTTCGCCCAGATTTTTTTTCAAAAACTAGCTTTCTTGCGGCAAAAGAAGAGCAGCAACCGCCTTACAGGGTGCCCACGAGGGTCAGGGGCACGCCTGCCCCCCTGCCTCATGTCCCCCTCGGGCACTGTCTCATGTTGATTCTTCTTCCCAGATGTCACAAATATTCCAAAAGTATTCTCCGTCCGTTTTTAACCCATTTGGACTCAGTTTGATATGGGGTTTCTGCAAAACATAAAACATGCAACAAACAGGAACTGGCACTGGGCACTGGATCAATATGTTAGTCCCAAAAATAATATAAAAAGTTGCCAAAAGTATATGAAAGTTGTAGAATATTGGCATGGAACAATCAAAAATTATAGATACGACAGAGACGTATCAGTACTCTTTTCTGAAAGAAGCACCAATCTATTTTTCTTTATTTGTACATAGTGTCACAACTTTGACCCAAAGGTCTAGAGCTATTTTAGGGTGATTGGCGTAGTACTCGGAGACAGATTGTAAGCATGATTTTCATTAGCTATCACACTGATTGTAAGCATGAGCAGATGGAAGATTAGGTTAGTGCGAATCTTACCTTAAACCCTACCGCCACCATTGAAATGAGGTGAGCATCAAGGGAACCGTGGAGAGCGGCGGGGAAGCGACGTCGCGCCATCCGGCCTCCTCTTGTGCTGGGAGAATGAATACTCCTGTGGCTCCAGCTGGCTCTGCACCCTCATGAACGGCACACCGTATTCGATCGATTCGTTATCCTTTGGGTGCTCGACCTTCAACCTGTACACCCACCACCTCCGCCTGACTTTCGCCTCGGGCGAATTTGTCTGCTCCATCGCGCACAGGAGATACTCGATGAACTCGAAGGACTGCGCGTGACTGCCATCGAGGAGTACATCGCCGCCCTCATCGTCGTCGTCTCGCTCTTTCGCATACATTGCCACATGGCCCTCATCGTCCTCGAAATCTCACATTCATTGTCAAACCAAGTAAGGATCTCCTTCAACCTGGCTAAATTTGCCTGGTCGCCGTTGGCGATCGACCTGATTCGTTGTTGCATCCTCTCCATAGATGTCCTTCTGAGTGGTCCGGTGCTAGCTTTGGAAGATGGGAGAAGAGACGATGGTCTTGCCATAGATAAGAGGGAGAGGCGAGACGGTGGTTTTGGAATGGAGATGATGGAGAGGAGAGGAGGTGGTTTTGCAATGGAGAAGAGGGAGAGGCAAGACGGTGGTTTTGGACTAGAGATGATGGAGAGGAGAGGAGGTGGTTTTGCAATGGAGAAGAGGGAGAGGAGCGTGCAGCAGCGATTTAGGATTCGACGAGAGGGTCGGCATGCTGTGACTGGATCAAAATCAAAATCAATTTACCCTTCAATTAAGAAAGTGACCCCACATTAACTAGTCTCACTTTTATTCTGGGTCATAATTGACCATGATTTTCACAAATAAAATATATGTTATACATTGCAAAAATAATATAATTTGAAATTACATTTTGATATGAACTAAATGATACAATTTTTGGTGACATGCATTCACATTTTGCTTGTCAAAGACAGTACATGGGCAAACTTTGACCCAAAATACGCAAAGCAATAAAATACTTCCAAGACCAGCGCTGCTCTTCTCCTCTTAAACCACCGCCGCTCCTTGCCTGTCCCAATCTAAATCCAGTGCCGCTCCTCTCATCTTCCATTTCAAAACCACCGCCCCTCCTCTCCTGTTCCAATCCAAAACCAGCGTCGCTCCTCTCTCGTTCTAATCCAAAACCAGTGATGCCCCTCTCCTCTCCCATTCAAAAACCACCGCTGGCGAGTGAAGGTGTTGTGGAGAAGTAGATCGATGGAGGAGTACAACCGATACGTGAGGATCGCAGACGGCGACCCTGTGAAGCTAGGTAGGATATTGGAGATACAGTCTTGGTTTGACATAAAGGACCAACTAGCGGCGACGGCGACATCCATGGCCAAATATCTCCAATAGAGCGAAAATGCGGTGATACTCCTGGAGGGAGTCGCGCAGGAGTACATAAAGCTGCACCTCTGGGCCATGGAGCAAACAGATTCACCAAATCCGATCGTGAGGGAACAGTGGTGGGAGTATCGATCCCATATGGAGCATCCACCAGAGATTGAAGGATCAAGCATCTACAGGGTGCCGTTTGTGAGGGTGTCGTGCCAAAGCGAGCCGGTGGAGTCTTCGTCGACCGAACCCAACTGCAAAAGGAGAAAAGCAGTTGGCCCGATGATGCTTCCCCGCCATCCTCTCCCTCGCCGTTCACATCGTCTCATGGGGCGGCTGTCTGCCGCCGAAGAATAGGAGGGGACTGCCCCCCCCCCCGGCCCAATAGTCGGGCAGGTTGTGAATTGTCAGGAGGAGCTTAGGGTTCTGAGTATTTGCAGTTGTGAATTGTGTTTTGTGTTGTGTATTTTGAGAGTACTTTCAGATATGAATGTCTTTTGAATTTCAGATTTGTAGTATTGAGCATATGAAGTATTTTATGAATTCTAGAGATATATTTCTAGCACTTAAAAAAATGTAGTTCCATAGGAGTATAAAAGTGCAGACAATGTGATTCTCAGAGAAGAAACTGCAGGTTTCAGTTTCAGATAAGAAACTACAAGTTCAGTTTCAGATAAGAAGCTGCAACTTTCAGAGGCAGAGCATTTATATTAACACGGCCTTTTCAAACAGGGTTAACATCATGTTTGAAGTTTTATTCATGGTCGAAAATGGAACTACCAGTCAGTTAACATAATGTTGATCATCATTCATGCAAAGAACATCTTCATACGATGCACAATCAAAAAGATATGCTATTTCTAAAATGCCCACACAATGTCGAGTGTGCGAAAAACAGAGAAAATGAGGGACGAAGTTTTGGCAAGTGTTGGACGTGGTGTGCGTATATGACAATGAGGACCCACATGTCAATAATGACAGTGGCAAAAAATTTGGAGATATTTTCCCTACATCAGGTGGAACCGAACCCGGGTGGAACAGCTATCGGGTAGTGTCACTTGGCCACTGGGCTAGTTCAGTACTTTCGTTACAAATAAGGCACTTCCTCAGGTGGTCGGATCTCCTCCTGCGCCTTTGTGCGCTTGCCGCGATGCCGCTATCTGCCATTGTGAACATGCTGAACAAATGAGAGGAATATGGAGAGGACTGTACGTGGAGAGGCAGACCGTCGGGACACACCAGGTCTATGGCCGTACGCAAGCAAGTGCCTCATCGAAAAAAATACTTCCTCCTAATGCTATACTGACGTTGGGGCCCATGGGTTTGACAACATAGTTACATTTTTTAGGTGCTTCAAAGTAGTTACTATAGGAGATAAATTCACAACGAAGCTGGGGAGCTGGCAGGTATCATTTATTATCAGTGGGGAAGCAAGTATCAGATGGGTTTTGGGCTGCCCCGTCTAGGCTTTCTTTTTAAACATGCGCAGCCCACGACATGCCGGTTAGTATTTTCTTTAGGGCCGTCATGTATCGACCCGCCTATGGACCTCCCATCCGAGGTTTTGTTTACTGAAACATCGGCATCCCAATTTATGTTTTTTTTTTGAAGAAAACACAGATATCTGTTCTATTTTTCTATATAAGAATAAGAACGCCTGGTCCAACTTATGTTTCCCTTCTAACTATATTATATATATTTTAATTATTTTATATGTTATTATATATTATTGTTATTGTCATCATATATTTAACAGATCCTTGCATATGTAAGAAAACAATATCCCACATCTTATTAACTTATAAAAAAAATTCTTAACAATAAAATCCTGGATTTTTTTAGCAACGAAAATCCTAGTGATTGTGTACGAAAGCTTGGTAATATTTAAGGACCATGTAATAACAAATCACTTATTATTTAAATATATTTATAATAAAATGTTGAGCCCTTGTTTATTTTTTGATAACATTGTTGCGCCCAACCCAACATTATAATTAAAATCAGCCCAACAAAATCGTGTATTTCGAGAAAGTACAAATGACCTCTAGTTTTTTAGAAAAAAAATAAATGGGCCACATGGACACTATATTATTTGTTCACCCAGTCCAGCTAATGGACTGTAATTCTAAAAAGAGAGATCAAATTGACTGTAAATTTTACCCCACAAAAAAGACTGTAAATTCTGAAAAAATGGGTTGAATATGTGCCACATTTTTGGAGGCTGAAATGTGGGCCAATAGGTCGAAGCCAACGCAAGTTGTTGTCAACTTAGTCAACAAATGATTCTGACATCGTTAGCCATTGGATTTACATCCAACGACCGGCATCCATCTTCAATCTCTTGTCTTGTTCCTCCAGCGCCGCCGGGACCACCTGCTCCCACCTCCTGCTGCTAGCAACTCTGCTTAGCACGCTTCGCTGTGAAGTGCTACCCCACCGTTGGCCATGCCATCCCTCCACCCCTCCACACCTCTTGTTCTTCTCCACCGACCACTGAACCACACCGCACCAGAACCAGTTAACCCTCGTACACCTCTCCGTCTGCGACTCTACTCCTGCGTCTTCCCATCTCTGGCTTGTTGTCCGGGGCCTCACCGTCATCCACCACCTTGGATGCGCTTGGCGCAGAGTGGTTAACATGTTCAACGAGCGACATCCATCGGAAGTAGACTGTACGTTTTGAGGCCGACAGCTGGGTCCACGGCCGCACGCAAGGAAATGCCTCCTTATTACACGCCAAATAATGATTCCTCCACCTGGCAGCTGGGACCCACCAGAAGGGCCTTTGTATTTTGCAAAAAAATGTTCCCCCCGCTGCCAGGTTGGACCTACCAGCTATATCTTCGCACGCAAGGAAGTGCCTCCTTATTACGCACAAAAAATGAATACCCCCCTGCTAGCTGGGACCCACCATAGTGGGAGGCTGACTTGTGGCCTACTAAGTTGACGGGGACAGAGGGCTTTGTCAACTTAGTCAATATGAACGAGTCTTGCTCTAGTGACCGTACGATGTCCATTCAACGGCCATAGTGCTACTTCAACCTCTGGTCTTCTTGCTCTAGCCGCCCAAACTAGCACCGGTCGTGTCGCATGCTCGTGCCTCCCATGGCCGGTTGTGATGCCGCCGAGGCCTCACCACCCCCTACTACTCCCATCGCTGGCCAGGCCATTCCTCTACTCACCCACACCCCCTATTATTATGTGGCGACGATAGCCTCACACCGCAGCCGAACTAGTGAACCCTCGTACTCCTCTCCGCGTGGGTATCCACTGTCGCTTCTTCCCCGTCTCCGTGTCGCTCCCTTCCTAGGCATCGCCGTCGTCCACCGCCCTGGTGCTCTCGGCGTGACGTGGTCAACATGGTCAAGGAACGACTTCCATCGGAAGAGTACTATATGTGGAGAGGCTGACAGCTGGGTCCACGGCAGCCGCAAGGAAGTGCCTCCTTATTACGCGCAAAACAATGATTCCTCCAGCTGACAGCAGGGACCCACTGGACGGGCCACCGTATTTTGTGAAAAAAATGTTTCCCCCTGACTGGTAGGACCCACCAGCTACATCTTCGCACGCAAGGAAGTACGTCCATATTACGGGGGGAAAACGATTCGCTCCCCTCACTGCTGGGACCCACCAGCTACATCTTCGCATGCAAGGAAGTGCCTGACAGTCGGGACCCACCTAGCCAAAGCGTACGTAGCATTGTCATTCTGGTCGTGAATGTGTACATACATACTGGTCGATGTAGAGGCGCGCATGTGTTGTAGTAGAGGCATGCACGTAGCATGTACACATACGTACAGCGGCCAGGGTGCAAGAAAGAAAATATGGCCACGTACGTACATACGAGCGAGGTCTCGAATGCCTACTCGCGCATACGTACGGCCAGGGCTCATGTACATGGTTGGGTCGGAACGGAATGCGTCATCATGTTCATCGGGAGGCAACCGGCTTGGACGGAACAGCCAATGGAAACGAGGCGGGCGTACCGCAGAACGGAGGAAACGGCCTTGTGTTCGACCGGCCACGGTCGAAACGGGATCCTGTTCATTGGGAGGGGTCTAGCGTACCACAAAATGGAGGAAACGGACTTCTGTTGGACCTCCTACGGTCAAAACAGGGTCATGTTGATTGGGAGGGGTGTGGCGTACCGCAAGACGGAGGAAACGGACTTGTGTTGGACCGTTACGGTCGAAACTGGGGGGTCCTGTTCAACCACCCCTCCACGGGCTACTATTCATCTAGCCCTCCACCGCCTACTGTTCAACCAGCCCTTCACCGGCTACTGTTCAACCTTCCCTCCATGGGGTCCTATACATCCAGCCCTCCAAGGGGTCCTGTTCATCCATGCCCAACCAGCTCGATCGATCGGGGTCCTGTTCATCCAGCGGCAACACCACGGGGTCCTGTTCATCCAACCCCCATCGGGAACTGTTCATCCAAATCCCCCCCCCCCCAATAACACTCACTGTTCATCCAGAGGCAGCACCGATCGGCTTCAGTTAGTAGCAGTAGCGAAGGAATCGCTCGAACGCTCGGGTTCAGTAACGCATAGCCTGCAGTGCGATCGCTCGGGTTCAGTTAGGCGACGACTCGCTCGGGTTCAGTTAGAGCCCAATGCCTCGCACACACGCGCGTACGTGTACGAGAGACACATGCATCGCTCGGCCCCCGACCACCCACCGTAACCGAGAACTCCCTGATATTTTCCTTGCCCTCGCTTCTACCATGGTTTTTTTGTCATGGATGGCCCAAAGAATGTCATGCAACTGCTTCTCCGGCCTGCCCAGGATGAAAAGCCCATTTTCTGTTATGATTTTTTTGTCATAGAAGTAGGAGCCCACCACATCTATGATGATACCGGGTTTTGTCACAATTATCGTCATAGAAGTGTCATAAGTATGACATGATTTTTTTTCGTTCGGCCCAAAATGTCACGGATGTGCCTTTTTTTTGTAGTGTCATACCACATCACAACCGTTTTAATAGCTTGTTGGCGCGCAAGGTAAACCATTATAAACTCCTAGCTTATTAAGCATGGCATAAGCAATTATAATCTCTAATTGTCACTGCAAACATGATTCATCCATAATAGGCTGAATCAGGAACGATGGACTAATAATATTTACAAAAACAAGATAGGTCGAGTTCATAGCAGCTTCTCTTATCTCAATCAATCCATCATATATCATCATTATTGCCTTTCACTCGCACGACCGAACGGTGTGGATAATAATGATAGTGCACGTGCATTGGACTAAGCTGGAATTTGCAAGCATTTAATACAAAGGAGAAGACAAGGTAGTATGGGCTCTTGGTCAGATCAACAATAATGCATATGAGAGCCACTCAACATTTTCATCGTGGTATTATCCTCTCAACCCCCAAAGAAAAGAAAAGAAATAAAACTATTTATATGGGAAAGCTCCCAACAAGTAAAAGAAGAACGGGAATTTTTTTGGGTTTTCTTTTAATTACTACTACTACAAGCATGGAACGTAAACTGTCTAAAAGCTACAACTATTTTTTTTGTTTTTTCTTCAAGTTTTTCAAACACACAAGAAGAAAGCAAGAAAAGAAAATAAACTAGCATGGATAGTACAATCAAAAAGTATGAGCACCGACAACTAGCATGAATGTGTGAACATGAACGTAATGTCGGTGAGAAATACGTACTCCCCCAAGCTTAGGCTTTTGGCCTAAGTTGGTCTATGGCCACTGCTGGCCTGGCAGATATCCAAAGTCGTAGCTGGGGTTGTATTGAGATGCAGCAGCTACTGCCTGAAGAGCTACAACTTGGAGGCGAGCTGCCTCCGTCCTCCTCTCATATTCATTCACCTCCTCCCTGGTTATAAAATATCTCCTTTTTTCCTGAAAGTTAAAGAAAGTAGGAGCAGGGAGGGCAACATGGACAGTACACCGTCTATCAAAGATTAGTCGGTACTGGGGGAACTGTTCATTCCTCTCAAGAAACTGATGGCGAACCATAGCACTATAATCTAGGTAAGTAGGTGGCAACTCCATATCATTGCCATGTATGGGTACACCAAGATAATTAGCTACACGAGTTCGATAAATTCCACCAAACAAATCTCCATTTTTACCATTAAGGCGCAACCTCCGTGCAACAATGGCCCTCAAGCTATATTGTTTATCACCTAATACCGCACTCTTGAGGACACTAAGATCTAGAACGCACATGTGACAAACTTCATCTTTACCGTTAATGCATCTACCTATAAAGAGAGCAAAATAATGTATGGAAGGAAAATGAATGCTCCCTATGGTAGCTTGTGTGATTTTTCTAGTTTCCCCCACAGTGATACTAGCAAGAAAGTCTTTATACTTAGATTTGCGAGGTTCACTAACATTGCCCCACTGCGGGAGTTTACAAGCAGTATTAAAATCTTCTAGGTCCATGGTATATGATTTATCATAAACATCAAATAAAACACTATGAGAATTACGCGAGGATGACAATTTAAACCTCTTCACTAAGGAATTAGTGAGGTAGTGGTACTGTCGGCACTTATCTGACACGAAGTCCTCAAGGTCAGCATTACGCACATACGCGTCAAATTCATCCTAGAAGCCTCCTTGGACCATAAACTCTTCTGACGGCCATTCACAAGGTTGTACTTGAGCTTCCCTCGGTGGTTCATCGTCCGGCTCACGTATCGCGAGCCTTGGTTCTTGCTTCCTTGAAGAACCACCTTGGTACATTTTCCTATGCATTTTTCTTTTCATGAGAAATTTCTGAAATTTTTAGTGACTCAAAATAAAAGTGAACCTAACTCAAGAAAATTGATAGCAACTACTTCCACAAGTGCCTAGAGCCTATATCATGCATTAAAACTACTTTGGACCATATAAATTTGACATGCAAGCTCAAGAACAGGGTCACCTTAGCAGCAAAAATTTGCAATAAATAAACCACTAGAACAAAAACTAATTGGACAATTTGAGGAGTCACATACCGAAGAACAATCACCCAAAGTTGTTTTGTGAGTGGAGCTTTGAGCAAGGATATCAAAAATGGCAGGAAAACAAGCTAGAACACGTGTTTAACCTATGGGATGATTTTTTCTGGAGGAAGTCTAAGTGAGTGGGTGCTGGAATAAGTTGAGGGAGTCCACGTGGGGCCCATGAGGTAGGGGGCGTCCCGGGGGGGCGCACTGTGCCCTCGTGTCCAAATGGTGGACCCCCTGGTGTGTTCTCAGTGCCAGAAATTCTTAAATATTCTACAAAAAATCATACTTTATTTTCAGGGCATTTGGAGAATTTTTATTTTCGGGGTATTTTTTTATTGCATGGATAATTCAGAAAAAAACAGAAAAATACTATTTTTACTTTATTTAATCTAAATAACAGGAAAGTGAAGAGTGGGTACAGAGATTTGTACTTTCTAACTTCATCCAAATGTACCGTATGCTCATCAAAATGAATCCACTAACAAGGTTGATCAAGTCTTGTTAACAAACTTCTTCTGAATAACACAAAACCGAAGAATTTTCGAATAACACTAGGTTACCTCAACGGGGATATGCATGTCCCTAACAATAAGAATATCATATTTATTTTTGACAATAGGAATAGGAAATTCAAAACCTCCAGTAATAATCGTCAAAAAAATTCCAATAGAATTGATACTATGAACTTGAGGTTGTTTCCTTAGAAAGTGTACCGTATGCTCATTACCATTAACATGAAAAGTGACATTGCCTTTGTTGCAATAAATAACAGACCCTGCAGTATTCAAAAAGGGTCTACCAAGGATAATCGACATATTATCGTCCTCAGGAATATCAAGGATAACAAAGTACGTTAAAATAGTAACATTTGCAACCACAACAGGCACATCCTCACAAACACCGACAGGTATAGCAGTTGATTTATCAGCCATTTGCAAAGAGATTTCAGTAGGTGTCAACTTATTCAAATCAAGTCTACGATATAAAGAGAGAGGCATAAAACTAACACTAGCTCCAAGATCACATAAAGCAGTTTTAACATAGTTTCTTTTAATGGAGCATGGTATAGTTGGTACTCCTGGATCTCCTAGTTTCTTGGGTATTCCACCCTTAAAAGTGTAATTAGCAAGCATGGTGGAAATTTCAGATTCCAATATCTTTCTTTTATTTGTAACAATATCTTCATATACTTAGCATAGGGATTCATTTTAAGCATATTAGTCCAACGCATACGCAAAAAGATAGGTCTAATCATTTCAGCAAAGCGCTCAAAATCCTCAGCATCCTTTTTCTTGGATGGCTTAGGAGGAAAGGGCATGGGTTTCTGAACCCATGGTTCTCTTTCTTTACCATGCTTCCTAGCAACAAAGTCTCTCTTATCATAACGTTGATTCTTTGATTGTGGGTTATCAAGATCAACAGCAGGTTCAATTTCTACATTATTATTATTACTAGGTTGAGCATCAACATGAACATCATCGTTAACATTATCACTGGGTTCATGTTCATTACCAGATTGTGTTTCAGCATCAGAAATAGAAATATCATTGGGATTCTCAAGGGTGTCTATAACAGGTTCACTAGAAGCATGCAAAGTCCTATCGTTTTTCTTTTTATTTTTCTTAGAAGGACTAGGTGCATTAACATTAGTTCTCTGAGAATCTTGCTCAACTCTCTTAGGATGTCCCTTAGGATA
The DNA here is from genome assembly GCF_018294505.1 of Triticum aestivum. NCBI lineage: Eukaryota > Viridiplantae > Streptophyta > Magnoliopsida > Poales > Poaceae > Triticum > Triticum aestivum. The sequence goes on from NC_057795.1 coordinate 510,486,442, forward strand.
CAAAGGTTCCCGAGTCATTCTACCACCTCTAGTCATAACTCTAACAACATTATCATTGTTTCTATTATTTAATTCATTGAGAAGATCATCTTGTGCTTTAAGTACTTGTTCTACTTGAGTCGTAACCATGGATGCATGTTTACTAATAAGCTTAAGGTCACCTTTAACTCTAGACATATAATCACTCAAGTGTTCAAACATATAAGCATTACGTTTCAATTATCTACAAACATAAGCATTGAAGTTTTCTTGTTTAATAATAAAATTATCGAACTCATCCAAGCATTGGCTAGCAGACTTATTATGAGGAATATCACCTTCATCAAATCTATAGAGAGAATTTACCTTAACTACCGGTGTCGGGTTATCAAGACCATGTATTTGTTCAATGGGTGGTAAATTCTTCACATCTTCAGCTTTAATACCTTTTTCTTTCATAGATTTCTTAGCCTCTTGCATATCTTCAGGACTGAGAAATAGAATACCCCTTTTCTTTGGAGTTGGCTTAGGAGTTGGTTTGGGAAGTGTCCAATCATTATCATTGCTCAATATATTATTCAGTAGCAATTCAGCTTGCTCAACAATTCTTTCCCTGAAAACACAACCAGCACAACTATCCAGGTGGTCTCTGGAAGCACCGGTTAGTCCATTATAAAAGATATCAAGTATTTCATTTTTCTTAAGAGGATGATCAGGCAAAGAATTAAGTAATTGGAGAAGCCTCCCCCAAGCTTGTGGGAGATTCTCTTCTTCAATTTGCACCAAATTATATATTTCCCTTAAGGCTGCTTGTTTCTTATGAGCGGGGAAATATTTAGCAGAGAAGTAATAAATCATATCCTGGGGACTACGCACACAACTAGGAGCAAGAGAATTAAACCATGGTTTAGCATCACCCTTTAATGAGAAAGTAAAGAATTTAAGGATATAGAAATAATGATTTTTTCCTCATGAGTAAATAGGGTGGCTATATCATTCAATTTAGTAAGATGTGCGACAACAGTTTCAGATTCATAGCCATAAAAAGGATCAGATTCAACCAAAGTAATTAACTCAGGATCGATAGAGAAATCATAATCCTTATCAGAAATACAGATAGGTGAAGTAGCAAAAGCAGGGTCATATTTCATTCTAGCATTCAGAGACTTTTCTTTCAGCTTAGGTAACAGTTTCTTAAGATCATATCTATCTTTCCAAGCAAAAAGGTCTCTAGCAGTTTCTTCATCCATAACATAACCCTTAGGTACATCAGGCAATTCATATCTAGGGGGAGAATCTTCATCATCACTTTCATCAATATTATGAGTTTCACTAATTCCATTGTCTCTGACCCTAGCAAATTGATCATCAAGAAATTCACCTAATGGCATAGTATTATCAAGCATAGAAGTAGTTTCATCATAAGCATCATGCATAGCGAAAGTGCCATCATCAATAACATGCAACATATCAGAATCAATAGCAGGTGCAGGTGTTGCAAGTTTACTCAAAACAGAAGGTGAATCAAGTGCAGAGCTAGAGGGCAGTTCCTTACCTCCCCTCGTAGTTGAGGGAAAAATCTTGGTTCTTTCATCTTTTAAGTTCCTCATAGTGATCAATAGATATAAATCCCAAGTGACTCAAAGAATAGAGCTATGCTCTCCGGTAACGGTGCCAGAAAATGGTCTTGATAACCCACAAGTATAGGGGATCGCAACAGTTTTCGAGGGTAGAGTATTCAACCCAAATTTATTGATTCGACACAAGGGGAGCCAAAGAATATTCTCAAGTATTAGAAGTTGAGTTGTCAATTCAACCACACCTGAAAGACTTAATATCTGCAGCAAAGTATTTAGTAGCAAAGTATTATGGAGGTAACGATAACGGTGGAAAAAGTAACAGTAGTAGTTTTGTAGTAATTGTAACAGTGGTAACGGAAAAGTAACTAAGCAAAGATCAATATGTGAAAAGCTCGTATGCAATGAATCGGTGATGGATAATTATGGCGGATGTGATTGCTCATGCAACAGTTATAACATAGGGTGACACAGAACTAGCTCCAGTTCATCAATGTAATGTAGGCATGTATTCCGAATATAGTCATATGTGCTTATGGAAAATAACTTGCATGACATCTTTTGTACTACCCTCCCGTGGCAGTGGGGTCCTATTGGAAACTAAGGGATATTAAGGCCTCCTTCTAATAGAGTACCAGACCAAAGCATTAACACTTAGTGAATACATTAACTCCTCAATCTATGTTCATCACCGGGAGTGGTCCCGATTATTGTCAATTCGGGGTTGCTGGATCATAACACATAATAGGTGACTATTGACTTGCAAGATAGGATCAAGAACTCACATATATTCATGAACACATAATAGGTTCAGATCTAAAATCATGGTACTCGGGCCCTAGTGACAAGCATTAAGCATAGCAAAGTCATAGGAACATCAATCTTAGAACATAATGGATACTAGGGATCAAACCCTAACAAAACTAACTCGATTACATGGTAAATCTCATCTAACCCATCACCGTCGAGCAAGCCTACGATGGGATTATTCACACACAGCAGTGAGCATCATGAAATTGGTGATGGAGGATGGTTGATGATGACGATGGCGACGGATACCCCTCTCCGGAGCCCCGAACGGCCTCCAGATCAACCCTCCCGAAGAAGATTAGGGCCTGTCGGTGGCTCCGTATCCTAAAACGCGATGAATCCTTCTCCCTGATTTGTTCCTCCTCGAAAGTGAATATATGGAGTCAGAGTTGAGGTCGGTGGTGTCCAAGGGGGCCCACGAGGTAGGGGAAGCGCCCCAGGGGGTGCATGCCCTGCACCCACATAGACAGGGTGTGGGCCTCCTGATGCTGATTCTTTCGCCAATATTTTTTATTAATTCCAAAACGTGTCTTCGTGGATTTTTAGGTCATTCTGAGAACTTTTATTTCTGCACAAAAATAGCACCATGGCAGTTCTGCTAAAAATTGCGTCAGTCTAGGTTAGTTCCATTCAAATTGTGCGAGTTAGAGTCCAAAACAAGGGCAAAAGTGTTTGGCAAAATAGATACGTTGGAAACGTATCACGCCATTTCAAAATTTATAGCAGTGATTTATGCATATCTTTGTTTTCAGTACTTTTCAAAGCAGTTCACCGATGATTACCTCTCAAACCACTTGCATGGTCAAGAGGTGAGGAAGGTATTCATTCAACACCCACGGTACAATATTGAAGTCTTGCTTAAGAGGACGAAGGTTGGCGGGCAATTATCCATAGCCACAGGCCTAAAGTTGCAAGGGCATTCAACATCACAGAAGGCTCAATATTTGCCTTCCGCTTCTGCAGTTTCCCAGATGAGATTCATTTATCTATTTACCATGTATGATGCTACTTTCCAAAGGTTTTTGATGTTTCATGTGAAACTTGGTGCTGTTTTGTAATGGCAGAACTGAGCGCCGAAGCTATCTGATGTAATTCAATTATGAAATCCTGGTTGCTGTTATACGGATATGAAATATCTGGTGTGTTTTTATAAGAAATATCAATTTGATTAGTACATGGATTGTCAATAATAGGCTAATTACCATGCTTATTGGGATTTTCTATTGCAGACGGTTACTCAGACAACACCGTCGCGATGAACTCAAACAACCCGCACGGTTTCTAGAAAGTAGGCATGTTTAATCAACTAACAACCACACACGGATTTTGGCAGAGAACTGTTTGCGTTAGGCCACCTTGCACAAACGTTTCGACACAAAAACCTGTGTGTGATACACATACGAACGGAAATGTTTTTCTGGGGTTCACCGTGTGGTCCACAACTCCTACCACCACTTTTCCACACTCGTATTATTTACTTTATTTCTTCTTCATCTAAACAGCCCCTAGTTTATATTTATGTGTTCTTTATTATCTTGCAAACCTATCAAACAACACCTACAAAGTACTTCTAGTTTCATACTTGTTCTAGGTAAAGCGAACGTCAAGCGTGCGTAGAGTTGTATCAGTGGTCGACAGAACTTGAGGGAATATTTATTCTACCTTTAGCTCCTCGTTGGGTTCAACACTCTTACTTATCGAAAACTATTGCGATCGCCTACACTTGTGGGTTATCAGGGTCCCGAACTGTGCGTCTAAGGTCGATGGTAACAGGAGGCGGGGGACACAATGTTTACCCAGGTTTGGGCCCTCTCTATGGAGGTAATACCCTACTTCCTGCTTGATTGATCTTGATGAATATGAGAATTACAAGAGTTGATCTACCACGAGATCGTAATGGCTAAAACCCTAGAAGTCTAGCCTATATGATTATGATTGTGATCCTCTATCGACTAGCCTGGCCTTGGCTTATATAATGTACCAGAGGCCTAGGATAACAAGAGTCCTAGTCGAATATGCCGGTGGAGAGGAGTCCTTGTCTTGATCACCAAGTCTTGTGGAATCTTCCTTGTGTATACTTCGGCCGTCCGAACTAGACCATGAGTAAACGGCCATGGGGGTCCTCGGCCCAATTCAACCACTACTGGAATCGGCTTCTTTGCCGTCCGCCATGGCAGACGGCAAAGGCATATTTCTCGGACGGCAAACTTCTTTGTCGTCTGCCAGCAGACGGCAAACTGTCCGTTTGAACAGGTGCCAGCAAAGGCCTTCTTTGTCGTCCGCTTCCTAGAAATAGACGGCAAAGGATTGTGCCATCCGCCATCTGAGGCCAACAGACAGCAAAGACAACGGACGGCAATGCGGTGACATCAGAGCCGTTAGGGGGTTAACGGCGCTCTTTGCCGTCCGCCAGCGGACGACACTGAGTCGAAGCTCTTTGTCGTCTGCTGACGGACGGCAAAGAGCGCAGTTAGGCCAGCACTGGGAAAGTGCCACGTGGCCAGCTATGTCATTTTCCAGTAGACGGCAAAGATTCAAAGGTCTTTGTCATCCGCCAGCGAACGGCAAACTGTCCAAATAGGCAGCCAGTGTTCCAAGTTGCTACAGGTAGATCTTTGTCGTCTGCTAGCGGACGGCAAAGAGGCTATATATCCCCTGTTTTTATTTATATCCATTTAATTTCACTGGAATTCACACATGGATATATATATATATATATATATATATTTCACAGGCACAGCAGACATATATGATGTATCCAACACATAGCTCCATCCATGACAACATACATACATACATAAGAAACACAGTTTCATCCATACATCTTACACTATTATTCTTCAATACAAACAAAAAGAAAAACAGGGAAACAAACACTCCATCCATGCAAGCTTCCATATAGTGCATTAAATCTGCAAAATGGGAAACAAGAAAGTTAGAAGAAGAAGGAGAAAACTAGAAGAAGAAGAAGAAGAAGAAGAAGAAGAAGAAGGAGAAGGAGAAGAAGACTAGAAGAAGAAGAAGAAGAAGAAGAAGAAGAAGAAGAAGAAGAAGAAGAAGAAGAAGAAGAAGAAGAAGAAGAAGAAGAAGAAGAAGACTAGAAGAAGAAGAAGAAGAAGAAGAGGAAAAGAAGAAGAAGAAGAAGAAGAAGAAGAACTTCTTCTTCTTCTTCAAATGACATAATAAGATGAAGAAAATCAAGGAAGAGGAAGGAAAGAAGGTATAGGAAGGAAAGAAGAAGAAGAAGAAGAAGAAGAAGAAGAAGAACTTGTGGAAGTATGTCATAAATGGACTAAACAGGCTAAATAAGAAGGTATTTATTATGTCATTTGTGGACTAAATAGGCTAAATTATGTCATAAATGGACTAAACAGGCTAAATAAGAAGGAAAATACCGTTATCACGGAGGGTTAGGAATGGTCGGGGTTGCGCCGGTGGCAGATGGAGGTAAAGGACCGGTTGGGGTTCCAAAATTGGCAGACGCGGAATGATTGGTCGATGCTTGTTGGGAGCAAAGCTGAACCAAAGATCATTTCCAATAACGTCTCGTTAGCATGATGCAAACTGAAATGTGAATAGTAGTAATTAAGGACCATTCAAATCAAACCCATAGTGGTTGCCGGAGCAATCTGGGGCATCGGCGGAGGGGCCTGACCGTTTTTCTTGCACATGGTCTGCACATTTGGTTCTCACGAGTCAGTCATATTAGTTAGTAATGCGAACATTACGTGCATGATTGGGCTAATATGCACGAGAAACGTACCACAATGAGCTCATATAGGGCCCGGTGAGACGCCTCATTCCGGTTCCTCTCCTCCTCCAACAGCTTAGCCGCCCTCTCCTCCCTCTCCATCTCCCACCGCCTCCCTTTTTGCCTCCTCCAAAAGCGCTTGGGTCTTCAATCTCTCTTTCTCAACCGCTGCCTGCAACACAGCACTCTTCGTTAGCATCGTAATCATCGACGAACACACACACACAATGTAATGGAGGGTGAGAGAGTCCGTATAACTAACCGCGATGGCGAGCTCCGCGGGCCGTGCACGAGGCATTATCTCAGGATCAGAGCTACTCAGGCCCTTCTTGATCTGTGGGAGAGTCTTAGGACAACGTATCAGTCCATCACCAATGGCTTGAGAGCCATGGGACCTCCCGCCACTAGATATCATCACCAGCTCTGTATCAAAAGGATCCTGGCTCGGGTTAAAGCCCTCCCCTTTCCTCATCTTCCCCTCGTCTCTGTACTTCACAAGCTTGTGGTGGGAGGATATGTTGGTGAAGCTCTCTGGATGATCTAGGTCAGACTCCATGAATGGCTTGACCTTCTTGTACGGGGCCATATGGGCCATACCATAGAGGTCGAACAGACTTGTCACATGCTTCTTGTGGTGGTGCGCCTGAGAGAGAGGAACAAAATATTAGTTAAGGGCTCAAGCTAGCATGAAGAATGATATTGCTATGTAAATAGGTCATTTTAGAGCTAAGAAAGGTTATTATGTCATTTTCAAGGAAAATAAGCTAAGTTTAGGTCATTTTCGAGGTAACCAAGATTATTATGCCATTTTTGGCCAAAGTATGCTAATTATGTCATTATTGAGCTATCCAAGGTAGTTATGCTATTTTTAGCTAACTATAACATATTTAGGCATTCTATAGAGCTATCTAAGGTTATTATGTCATTTTAGAGCTAATTATGTCATGAATGAACTAGCTAAGAATAGTTTAGGTCGTTATTGAGCTATCGAAGGTAGTTATGCCATTTTTTAACTAACTAAAGCATATTAAGTCATTTTATAGAGCTATCTAAAGGTTATTATGTCATTTTAGAGCTAAATATGTCATAAATGAACTATCCAAGATAGTTATGCCTTTTTTTAACTAACTAAGCATATTAAGTCATTTTCGAAAGGATAAATGCTACCATGAAGAATGAAATTGCATGAATCATGTAGCAAACCACATACCCAGTTATCCCCGTCCTCAAGCAGGTTGGAGCTCCCTTGATGGTGTGGCACACCTTCCATTTGGTCGCGCTTATCCTTGGCCCTTTGGTGTTCGACTAGCCATTGGGGAGAGCACCACGCATCCACCAACACCTCCCAACAGTCCATCTTATCCACACACCATCTCGGGGGCACCTAAGTGAGTCAAGAGAAATTTCAGCGCTACGAATCAAATCAAGAAAACTAAGTTCAAGGCCTTAAGAATAGGTATATTACTGCCAAGTACTTCTCCCTACTCGGAAACTTGTCGTGACACTTCTTCTTAGACCTCCTAATACCCTTCGAGGCGTAGTAGTCTCAAACGTCCTGCACCCGAGCCTTGTGCCGTAAGTTCTGAAGTAGGCACTTGCATTCGGCTTCGACAACTATAGTCGCGGCCTCCTGTTCTCCCTCTGAAACCCTGTAGAAGGTCTGCAATCAGAGAAGACAACAATGATTAGTACAATCACTAGCTACGTAGTGTTCATTTTTAATTCTGTAAAGGAGAAATTACCCAAAACCGACGGAACAGCTCCCAGCTCCCAGCTCAGTGCTAGCTGTGGAACCTGGCCCTCACCGGCCATCATGACCCACCCAGGGGCCAGGGCGACATAGGTGACCATCTCCCCTGGAGGGGCCAGGGCAATAGAGTACAGCTCCCAGCTCAGTGCTAGCTGTGGAACCTGACCCTCACCGGCCATCATGACCCACCCAGGGAGGTGCTGCCGGCAAAGCGTGCCAAGGACCTATTTGGGCCTGGGGACACCACGGTCACGGGGGTATACCCAGCCCCTGCAGTATGACAAGGCCAATGCATTAGATATTAATTTGAAGGAACATGAAGGCAAAAGGTTAAAAAATAGTAAATGCACTTACTTCAACCCTTTAGGCGCAATCAACCACCTCTGGTCGGGGGTCGTCGGCACGAGAGGGAGCTTTGTACAGCCACGCTTGTAGACCTTCTTGCCCTTCTCAACCAGCTCATCGTCACTGTAGCTATCATCTGAAAAGGTGTCCTCGCTACCATCCACTGGGCCACTAGCCTCCAGAGTCTCATGGGAAAAAGACTGCGGGATCAGAGTCTTCTGGGACGAAGACCCCGTGACCGGAGTCTTCTGGGACGAAGACTCTGGGACCGGACTCACGTGAGGTGAAGGATTGGCGACCCGAGTCTGGTGGGGCAAAGGATCAGTGACCGGAGGCTCATGGATCAGAATCCGAGACGGGTCCATGTCAGACAGAGCAGTCCGGTGGTCGGGTGAATCAGCGGAGGGTGGCGGCGAGGAAGGCGTAGCAGCCTTCCTACCTCTCCCACTGCCACGTCCACCTCTATCAGCCTTCTTCGTCCTCCCTCGACCTCTCCCAGCCAAAGAAGAAGCGCCCACCGCAGTTTTCTGCATACTGTCTAGCAGCGCTCTTTGGAGGGGCTGGGGTGGAATAATGGAACCACCCATCCCAGTAGCGCTCGCAGGAGGCTCGGGGCGCTCTGGACCCTTGCCCACCATCCTGTCAACACCTGCAATGACAAAAAGTAAACAAAATTAGTACAACATAAAAAAATTGGATACCTGACATGAACATAATAATATGTATAAATTTAAGTGTATCATCATCATGAACATAATAAAAATACACCTGATCAACACAAATATATATGATGTGTTTGTATCATCATCATGTCCGGGATCGATCGGTGTGTCAGGGTGTCGGGGTGTCGGGGTCGGGGTCGGGTGTGCTGTCAGGGTGTCGGGGTGTGGTGTCGGGGTGTTGGGGATCGGGGTGTCGGGGTCGGGGTGTCATGTCGGGGTCGGGGTGTCAGGGTGTCGGGGTTGGGGTTGGGGTGTGGGTCGGGGCGTGGTGTCAGGGTGTCGGGGGTCGGGGGTAAGGGTGGTGTGATGTCAGGGTGTCGGTGGTCGGGGTGTCAGGTGTCGGGGTGTCGGTGGTCGGGGTAGGGGTCGGGTGTGGTGTTAGGGTGTCGGGGTGTCGGGGTCGGGGTGTCGTGTCGGGGTCGGGGTGTCAGGGTGTCGTGGTCGGGGTCGGGGTGTGGTGTCAGGGTGTCGGGGTGTCGGGGTTGGGGTATCGTGCCGGGGTGTCGTGTCTGGGTCGGGGTCGGGATGTGGGTTGGGGTGTGGTGTCAGGGTGTCGGGGGTCGGGGGTTGGGGTGGGGGCAGGGGGTCCTGGTGTCGATTGTCGGGGTCTCAGGGTGTCGGGGTGTTGGGGTCAGGGTCGGGGTGTCGGTGGTCGGGGTGTCAGGTGTCGGGGTGTCGGTGGTCAGGGACGGGGTCGGGGTGTCGGTGGTCTTCTTCTTCTCCTCCTCTCCTCTAGCTTTCTTTTTCTCCTCCTCCTCTCCTCTTTCTTCTTCTTCTTCTTCTTCTTCTTCTTCTTCTTCTTCTTCTTCTTCTTCTTCTTCTTCTTCTTCTTCTTCTTCTTCTTCTTCTTCTTCTTCTTCTTCTTCTTCTTCTTCTTCTTCTTCTTCTTCTTCTTCTTCTTTCTTCTTTCTTCTTCTTCCTCTCCTCCTCCTCCTCCTCCTCTTCTTCTTCTTCTTCTTCTTCTTCTTCTTCTTCTTCTTCTTCTTCTTCTTCTTCTTCTTCTTCTTCTTCTTCTTCTCCTCCTTTTTCCTCTTCTTCTTCTTTTCTTCTTTCTTCTTCTCCCTCCTCCTATTCCTCCCTCCTCCTCCTCCTTCTACTCTTATTATTCTTCTAAACTCAAACTAAAACTAATCTAAAATAAACTAAACTAAAATAAACTAAAACTAAAACTAATCTAAAATAAATTAAACTAAAATTGATCTAAAATAAACTAAACTAAAATAAACTAAAACTAAAACTAAAACTAAAATGAAACTAAAACTAAACTAAAACTATAATTAAAACAGAAACTAAACTAAAAGAAACAAAAATAAATGAACTAATTAAACAAAAAGGGGGGGAGCTCACCTGCAGGAGGAGGAGGCGACCTAGTGGAGGGGGGGCGGACGGCCGCAGTGGCCGCTGGATGAGGCGGCGACCCGGTGGAGGGGGAGGCCGGACGGCCGCTGCGGGATGGGGAGGGACAGCGACGGGGCAGGGACGGCCGCACGCGGCTGGCCGACGTGGAAGGGGCGGCAGGGCCGTGGTGGAGGTCGGGGTGCCTCAGGGGATGGGTGCGGAGCGGCCGGCTAAGGCGGGCGGGGTCGGCGGCGGCGGCGCGGCTGTGGGTGGGGGATGACGACGGAGGAGAGGGGCGGGGGCGGGGGGACGTTGAAGGGGAGGCGGGGGCGCGGTGGAGGTTGGGGCACCGCAGGGGAGGGCTGCCGGGCGGCCGGCTATGGCGGACGGGGTCAGCGGCGGCGCGGGTGTGGGTGGGGATGAGGAATGAGAGACAGTGAGAGAAGAGAGAGAAAGGACGGGGTGGGACGGCCGTTAACGTACCCACCTCTTTGTTGCCCGCTAGCGGACGGCAAAGAAGTGGGGCCGGTGGGTCGTAGTGGGTTAGACAATAACTGGACTCACCCACCTCTTTGCCGTCTGCTAGCTAATGGCAAAGACTTTGCCGTCAGCCAGCGGACGGCAAAGAATTGGCTCATGGCAAATACGTTGTTTGCCACCAGCCACTTCTTTGTCGTCCGTTTTATTGTGGCTGACGGCAAAGACCTTCTTTGTCGTCAGCCAGCAGATGGCAAAGAAGTGGCGGACGACAAATAAGCTAATTCCAGTAGTGAATTGATCGGAAGACGACGTGGTGAGTACCCCGTGGTCCAGGACACCTTCAGTAGCCCCCTAAACCGGACTTCAAGTTGGGGACGCTCCTCGATTATTCTGAACTGTTCTTCATCTTCAGTCGTCGGTCTTGAAAACTGGTTCAACAAATCTTCTCTTTGATCTTGAGGATCACCGAGGTGAATCCAAAGAGTTTACACATCGAGCATCCGAGGAGCCCCTTTAAGTTCTCGGTCTTTGTCAATGCCTTGTTATTTTTTACGCCACACCTCGGGTTTGAAGTTGTTCCCGTGCGGCGGGGTCCTCTTGCATCCAAGCCCCAACACCGGACTGCATTCGAGATATCTTTTGCAGCCAAGCACCAATGCCAGACTGCTTCCGAGCTCCAACGCTGGAATGTATTCGAGTTCCAATGCCGGACTGTGTCCAAGCTCCAACACCGGACTGTATCCGAGATCGAACACCGGACTATATCCGAGATGTCATAGATCATTGATACGTCTCCAACGTATCTACTTTTCCAAACACTTTTGCCCTTGTTTTGGACTCTAACTTGCATGATTTGAATGAAACTAACCCGGACTGACACTGTTTTCAGCAGAATTACCATAATGTTGTTTCATGTATAGAAAACAAAAGTTCTCGGAATGACCTGAAAATCCTCGGAGACAAGTTTCAGAAAATATAAAAATACTGGCGAAAGAATCAAGACCAGGGGGCCCACATCCTGTCCACGTGGGTGGGAGGCACGCCCACCCCCTCTAGGCGCGCCCCCTGTCTTGTGGGCCCCCTGCAGCTCCGCCGACCTCAACTCCAACTCCATATATTCCGTCTCGCGGAGAAAAAAATCAGAGAGGAAGTTTCATCGCGTTTTACGATACAGAGCTGCCGCCAAGCGCTAATCTCTCTCGGGAGGGCTGATCTGGAGTCCGTTCAGGGCTCCAGAGACGGGGATTCATCGTCGTCGTCATTATGAACCATCCTCCATCACCAATTTCATGATGTTCACCGCCGTGCATGAGTAATTCCATCGTAGGCTTGCTGGACGGTGATGGGTTGGATGAGATTTACCATGTAATTAAGTTAGTTTTGTTAGGATTTGATCCCTAGTATCCACTATGTTCTGAGATTGATGTTGCTATGACTTTGCTATGCTTAATGCTTGTCACTAGGACCCGAGTGCCATGATTTCAGATCTGAACCTATTATGTTTTCATGAATATATGTGTGTTCTTGATCCTATCTTGCAAGTCTATAGTCACCTATTATGTGTTATGATCCGACAACCCCGAAGTGACAATAATCGGGATACTTCTCGGTGATGACCGTAGTTTGAGGAGTTCATGTATTCACTATGTGTTAATGCTTTGGTCCGGTTCTCTATTAAAAGGAGGCCTTAATATCCCTTAGTTTCCACTAGGACCCCGCTGCCACGGGAGGGTAGGACAAAAGATGTCATGCAAGTTCTTTTCCATAAGCACGTATGACTATATTCGGAATACATGCCTACATTACATTGATGAATTGGAGCTAGTTCTATGTCACCCTATGTTATAGCTATTACATAAGAATCGCATCCGACATAATTATCCATCACTGATCCATTGCCTACAAGCTTTTCGCATCTTGTGCTTCGCTTATTTACTTTTCCGTTGCTACTGTCACAATCACTACAAAACCCAAAAATACTACTTTTGCTATCTTTATCTTTACCACTGTTACCATTACTATCATACTACTTTGCTACTAAATACCTTGTTGAAGATACTAAGTTATCCAGGTGTGGTTGAATTGACAACACAACTGCTAATACTCAAGAATATTCTTTGGCTCCCCTTGTGTCGAATTAATAAATTTGGGTTGAATACTCTACCCTCGAAAGCTGTTGTGATCCCCTACACTTGTGGGTCATCAAGACTTATTTATGGCACCGTTGTCGGGGAGCATAGCTCTATTTTCTGAATCACTTGGGATTTAAATCTGTTAGTCCCTATGAAGAACTTGAAAGACGCAAAAACTAAAATATATCCCTCAACTGTGAGGGGAGGTAAGGAACTGCCATCTAGCTCTGCACTAGATTCTCCTTCTGTTATGAATAAGCTTGCGACACCTAAACGTGCTACTGCTATGAATTTTGATATGTTGCATGTTATTGATGATGCCACTTCTGCTATGCGTGATACTTATGATGAAACTACTTCCATGCTTGATACTACTGTGCCATTAGGTAAATTTCTTGATGAACAACTCACTAGGGCTAGAGAGAATGAAATTATTGAAGATGCTATTTTTGATGATAGTGATGATGAAAGTTCTCCGAACGATTATGAATTGCCTGTTGTTCCTGAGGGTTATGTTATGGATCAAGAAACTGCTAGAGACTTTCTTGCTTGCAATGATAGATCAGATCTTAATAAATTGTTAGCTAAGCTAAAACAAAAGACTTTAAATGCTAAAATGAAACATGACCCTGCTTTTGCCACTTCACCTATCTTTGTTACTGATAAGGAATATGAATTCTTTGTTGATCCTGAGATTATTACTTTAGTTGTATCCGGCGCTTTTTATGGCACTGAATCTGAAACTGTTGTGGCACATCTTACCAAGTTAAATGATATAGCCACTCTGTTTACTAATGATGAGATGTCTCGCTATTATTACATACTTAAGATATTTTCGTTCTCATTAAAGGGTGATGCTAAGACTTGGTTTAATTCTCTTGATCCTGGTTGTGTGCGTAGTCCCCAGGATATGATTTATTACTTCTCTGCTAAGTATTTTCCTGCTCATAAGAAACAAGCTGCCTTGCGGGAAATATATAATTTTGTGCAAATCGAAGAAGAGAGTCTCCCACAAGCTTGGGGGAGGCTTCTCTAATTACTTAATTATTTGCCTGATCATCCACTTAAGAAAAATGAAATACTTGATATCTTCTATAATGGACTAACTGGTGCTTCCAAGGACCACTTGGATAGTTGTGCTGGTTATGTTTTTAGGGAAAGAACAGTCGACAAAGCTGAATTATTATTGAACAATATGTTGACTAATGAGAATAATTGGACTCTTCCTGAGCCAATTCCTGAGCCAATTCCTGAGGTAATTCTTGAACTAATTGAGCCAACTCCTGAGCCTATACCTAAACCTACTCCGAAGAAGAGAGGTGTTCTATTTCTCAGTCCTGAAGATATGCAAGAGGCAAAGAAATCAATGAAAGAGAAAGGTATTAAAGCTGAAGATGTTAAGAATTTACCTCCTATTGAAGAAATACATGGTCTTAATATACCGCCTGTTGAAGAATCACATCGTCTTGATAACCCGACACATAAAGGTAAATTCTCTCTATAGATACGATAAGGATGAAATCCCATCTACTAAATTTCAAATTCCATGCTTAGATGAATTTGATGAGTTCATGAATAGACAAGCAAATTTCAATGATTATGTTGGTAGACAGTTGAAGAATAATGCTTATATGATAGCACGCTTGAATGATTATATAGCTAGAGTTAAAGGTGAACTTAAACTCACTAGTAAACATGCTTCTATGGTAGCTACTCAAGCTGAACAAGTACTTAAAGCTCAGAATGAATTGCTAGTTGAATTAAATAATAAACATGACTTTTTTGTTAGAGTGGCTACTAGAACTGGTAAAATGACTTAGGAACCCTTGTATCCTGAAGGCCACCCTAAGAGAATTGAACAAGATTCTCAAAATAATAATCTAGATGCTCCTAGTTCTTCTAAGAAGAAGAAAAAGAAGAAGGATATGACTTTGCATACTTCTAGTGAACCTAATGTGGAAAGACCTGAGAATCCTAACAATACTTCTATCTCTGATGCTGAAACACAATCCGGAGTGAACATGAACCTGATGATAATGATAATAATGATGTTCATGTAGATGCTCAACCTAGTAATAACAATATAGAAACTGAACCTGCTATTGGTCTTGATAAACCACAATCAAGAAACCAACGTTATGATAAGAGAGATTTTGTTGCAAGGAAGCATGGTAGAGAAAGAGAACCATGGGTTCAGAAACCCATGTCGTTTCCTCCTAAACCATCCAAGACAAAGGATGATGAGGACTTTGAGCATTTTGCTGGAATGATTAGACCTATTTTCTTAGGCATACGCTTAACTGATATGCTTAAAACAAATCCTTATTCTAAATATATGAAAGATATCATAACTAATAAGAGGAAAATACCTGAAGCCGAGATTTCCACCATGCTTGCCAACTATACCTTTAAGGGTGAAATACCTAAGAAACTCGGTGATCCCGGAGTACCCACTATACCATGCTCCATAAAAAGAAATTATGTTACAACTTCTTTATGTGACTTAGGAGTCGGTGTTAGTGTTATGCCTCTTTCCTTGTATCGTAGACTTGAATTAAGTAAGTTGACACCCACTAAGATATCCTTGCAAATGGATGATAAATCAACTGCTATACTTGTCGGCATTTGTGAGGACGTGCCTGTTGTTGTTGCGAATGTTACTATCTTAACAGACTTTGTCATTCTTGATATTCCTGAGGACGACAGTATGTCGATTATCCTTGGTAGACCCTTTTTAAATACTACAGGTGTTGTTATTGATTGCAACAAAGGCAATGTCACCTTTCATGTTAATGGAAATGAGCATACGGTACATTTTCCAAGGAAACAACCTCAAGTTCATAGCATAAATTCTATTGAGAAAATTCCATCAATCATTATTGGAGGTTTCGAATTTCCTCTCCCTACTGTCAAGAAAAAGTATGATATTCTTATTGTTGGGGATGTTCATATCCCCGTTGAGGTAACCTAGTGTCACTTCGAAATTTCTCCGGTTCCGTGTTATTCAGAATGAGTTTGTTAACAAGACTTGACCAACCTTGTTAGCGGATTCATTTTGATGATCATGAGATGGATGAAACTAGAAGGCACAACCTTCTGTACTTTCTTTTTACTTTCTGTTATTTAAAATAAATAAAGAAAAAATAGTATTATCTGCCTGTTTTCTGAATTACTCGTGCAATGAAAAATATCCCAAAAATAAAAGTGCTCCAAATGCCCTGCAAATTTAGTATGATTTTTTATGGAATATTTGAGGATTTTAGGCACTGAAATCACTTCAGGAGGGGCAAGCACCAGGCCATGAGAGTGGCGGGCGCGCCCACTCCCCCTGGGCGCGCCCCCCTGTCTCGTGGGCCCCTGGTGGCCCCCCTCCACTTAGGCCAGCACCCACACACTCCATCTTCTTCCCAAAAATATCCCCATCCAGCTCAAGCATGAGTTTCTAGCTCATTTTGCTGCGATTTTTGATCTCCTTACTCAAAGCTCCATTCACAAAACTGCTTTGGGAGATTGTTACTTGGTATGTGACTCCTCCATTGGTCCAAATAGTTTTGTTCTAGTGCTTTATTCATTGCAAATCTTTGTTGTCTTGGTGACCCAGTTCTTGAGCTTGCATGTTAAATTTATGAGGTTCCAAGTAATTCGGATGCATGATATAGGCTCTAGGCACTTGTAGGAGTAGTTGCTATCAATCTTGTTTAGTTTTTTGACTTTTATTTTGAAGTTACTAAAATTTCAGAAATTTTAAGAAAATGTTAAAGAGATTTTTGAGGGGCTCATCTAGCCAAGGCTCCGAGGAAAAACAAGCTAAAGAGAAGGAAAAGGCCAAATATAATCTTCCTCGCATAGCAGAAATACGGTCTTGTGAATGGCCATGCGATGATTTCTTGAGAGAAGCTGGAATTTATGAAGATTTTTATTCTTTGATCGAGAATGCAGGCCTCACCGATTTCCTCCACGACCGGATCGATCAGTATCTCTTACTCACCAATACCTTCGTGCAAAACTTTTATTATTATCCTAAGAAGTCACCGCCTTCAGTATCATTTCATTTATATGATGAATTCAGGGAAATGTCTTTACGTGATTTCGGTGCGGTATGTAGGATACCCTTTGAGGGAGAATCATAGGAACCACATCCTAGGGATGTGGATGGCTTTGTTATCACTATCACTGTAGGGGATCCAAAGAAGGGTTCCGATGCGAGAATCTCTAGCATACACTTTCCTGTTTTATGCTACTTTGTCATATTTGCTAGTAGATGCTTGATTGGTCATGGAAATAGTGGAAACTTCAGTGTCCCAGATATTATTATTCTATTCCATGCCTTGATTTGTGATAATAGTTTTAGTATGGGTGCAGTCATTGCTAAACGTCTAAACCTGAATCGTACAAAAGGCCCCATCCTTGGAGGTATCTATGCTGCACGTCTTGCTAGACATTTTGAGATACCTATTAGGAACCATGAGAAAGAGGAGACAATATTGCCTCCTTATATTTTAGATTACAGGAGCATGGTAGCACATGGGTTTATTGTTCATAATGATGATAAGATGCTCCTGTATAACTTGAGATTTAACAAGAAACACAATGAGACTATTATTCTACCTGCACCTCTGTTGTTTAATTTGACTGCAGATAATTATCTTGTCACGCTGGAAGTGGTGTACGCTCATCGAGGCCAAGCATCCACTCCAGAGCCTGAGCCCGAGCCGGAACCTGCACTGGACCCTTATCGAGCATCATCTTACCAGTGGGATCCGGAGGAGACGGCCAGCCAGTGGTATCCTGATTACACCACTCAGTACACTAGGGAGAGTAGCCGTGGTCCGTGGCATTAAACCAACTTAGGCCAAAAGCCTAAGCTTGAGGGAGTACGTATTTCTCACCGACTTTACATTCATGTTCACACACTATCCTAGTCGTCGGTGCTCATACTCTTTCACTGTATATCCATGTTAGTTTAAATTTTCTTTTTCTAGTTTCCTTCTTGTGTGTTTGATAAACCTTAAGAAAAACCAAAAAAATTAGTTAGTTTAATTTCCATGCTTGTAGTAGAAATTAAAATGAAAACCCAAAAAGATTTCTTATTCTTCTTTTACTTGTTGGGAGCTTTCCCGTGTAAATAGTTTTATTTTATTTTCTTTCCTTTGAGGGGTTGAAAGTAGAAGACCATATTGAAAATGTTTAGTGGCTCTCACATGCATGATTGTTTATTTAATTTAGAGCCATATTATTTTGTCTTCTCTCTTGAGTTGAATGCTTGTAGATTCCATCTTAGTCCAATGCACGTGCACTATTATTATTATACACATCATTCGGTCGTGCAAGTGAAAGGCAATAATGACGATATATGATGGACTGATTGTGATGAGAGAAGTTGGTATGAACTCGACGTCTCTTGTTTTTGTAAATATGATGAGTTCATCGTTCCTGATTCAACTTATTGTGAAGTAAACATATTTGCAATAACATTTAGAGATTATAGTTGCTTGTGCCATGCTTGATTAGCTATGAGTTATAATGGTTTACCTTGCGATGGTATCCTCCTTTGAATGAATTGAGTGACTCGACTTGGCACATGTTCACGCATGTAGTTGAAACAAATCAACATAGCCTTCACGATATTTATGTTCATGGTGGATTATATCCTACTCATGCTTGTACTCGATGTGAATTAGTTTTAATGCATGTTTATGACTGTTGTCGCTCTCTCAGTTGGTCGCTTCCCAGTCTTTTGCTAGCCTTCACCTGTACTAAGCGGGAATACTGCTTGTGCGTCCAAACTCCTTAAACCCCAAAGTTGTTCCATATGAGTCCACCATACCTTCCTATATGTGGTATTTACCTGCCATTCCAAGTAAATTTGTATGTGCCAAACTCTAAACCTTCAAATGAAATTCTATTTTGTATGCTCGAGCAGCTCATGTTTCAACTAGGGCTGCCTATATCTTCCATGCTAGGTGGGTTATTCTCAAGAGGATTGGACTCGCTCCTCCATTCACGAGAAAGGGCCGGTAACCGGGATGCCCAGTCCCATGATCCAAAAAGATCAAAGCAAATCAATATAATTAAACAAAACTCCCCCAGGATTGTTGTTAGTTGGAGGCACTCGTTGTTTTGAGCAAGCCATGGATTGATGCTTGTTGGTGGTGGGGGAGTATAAATTTTTACCATTCTACATGGGAACTGCCTATAATGCATGTAGTATGGAAGATACAGACATCTCATAGTTGTTGCGTTGATAGTGAAAGTATGCCGCCCAAAATGTTATTCAAACTCTATTTTAAAATTGAGCTCTGGCACATCTACAAATCCATGCTTCCCTTTGCGAAGGGCCTATCTATTTACTTTTATGTTGAGTCATCACCTTCTTATTAAAAAGCACCCGCTGGAGAGCACACTATCATTTGCATTCATTACTATTGGTTTATATTGAGTATGACTTGACTGGATCTCTTTTACCATGAATTACAATGTTTAGTCAGTCCTTGATCTTTAAAGGTGTTGTGCATTTATGTTTTGCGGTCTTAGAAAGGTCTAGCGAGATACCCTTTTGTTATGTAATGTTATGATTGTTTTGAGGAAGTGTTGTCATCCGAGTTTTATTATTATCGCTCGCTAGCTGATTATGCTATTGATACGAGTAATTGTGAGACCGAGGTGTTATTGTGAGTATGGTTAGTTTATAATATTTGTTGAAACCTGAATGCTGGCTTTACATGTTTACAACAACAAGAGCAAACAGAGTTTGTAAAAGTTTTTCTTTATCACTTTTAGTTTATCAACTGAATTGCTTGAGGACAAGCAAAGGTTTAAGCTTGGGGGAGTTGATACGTCTCCAACGTATCTACTTTTCCAAACACTTTTGCCCTTGTTTTGGACTTTAACTTGCATGATTTGAATGAAACTAAACCGAACTGACGCTGTTTTCAGCAGAATTGCCATGATGTTGTTTCATGTGTAGAAAACAAAAGTTCTCGGAATGACCTGAAAATCCTTGGAGACAAGTTTCAAAAAATATAAAAAATACTGGCGAAAGAATCAAGACCAGGGAGCCCACACCCTGTCCACGAGGGTGGGGGGCGTGCCCACCCCCTCTGGGCGCGCCCGCTATCTCGTGGGCCCCCTGCAGCTCCGCTAACCTCAACTCCAACTCCATATATTCCGTCTCGTGGAGAAAAAAATCAGAGAGGAAGTTTCATCCCGTTTTACGATACGGAGCTACCGCCAAGCCCTAATCTCTCTCAGGAGGGCTGATCTGGAGTCCGTTCGGGGCTCCGGAGAGGGGGATTCATCGCCGTCGTCATCATCAACCATCCTCCATCACCAATTTCATGATGCTCACCGCCGTGCGTGAGTAATTCCATCGTAGGCTTGCTGGACGATGATGGGTTGGATGAGATTTACCATGTAATTAAGTTAGTTTTGTTAGGGTTTGATCCCTAGTATCCACTATGTTCTGAGATTGATGTTGCTATGACTTTTCTATGCCTAATGCTTGTCACTAGGGCCCGAGTGCCATGATTTCAGATCTGAACCTATTGTGTTTTCATGAATATATGTGTGTTCTTGATCCTATCTTGCAAGTCTATATTCACCTATTATGTGTTATGATCCGACAACCCGGAAGTGACAATAATCGGGATACTTCTCGGTGATGACTGTAGTTTGAGGAGTTCATGTATTCACTATGTGTTAATGCTTTGGTCCGGTTCTCTATTAAAAGCAGGCCTTAATATCCCTTAGTTTCCACTAGGACCCCGCTGCCATGGGAGGGTAGGACAAAATATGTCATGCAAGTTCTTTTCCATAAGCACGTATGATTATATTCGGAATACAAGCCTACATTACATTGATGAATTGGAGCTAGTTCTGTGTCACCCTATGTTATAGCTATTACATGAGGAATCACATCCGACATAATTATCCATCACTGATCCATTGCCTGTGAGCTTTTCACATCTTGTGCTTCGCTTATTTACTTTTCCGTTGCTACTGTTACAATCACTACAAAACCCAAAAATATTACTTTTGCTATCTTTATCTTTACCACTGTTACCATTACTATGATACTACTTTGCTACTAAATACCTTGCTGCAGATACTAAGTTATCCAGGTGTGGTTGAATTGACAACTCAACTGTTAATACTCAAGAATATTCTTTGGCTCCCCTTGTGTCGAATCAATAAATTTGGGTTGAATACTCTACCCTCGAAAGCTGTTGCGATCCCCTACACTTGTGGGTCATCAATCATCTTGGTTCAAAAAAGTTGAAGGAGTTTAGCTGAGCTTAATGCCAGAAATGCCCTATATGGAGCTAGCCACTGGCGCCCGAGCTTTATGCCGGACTGCTTCCGTGGTGGTGCACCACCCCAACCGCGGGCTGATTTTTTGTGAATATTTTCGACTGGTGCAATTTATTCTTTGCCGAGATATATAGCGGGTATATGTATATCCAGTAGCCCTCAAGGTGTGTGTCAGTCTAAAACCGAAGATGCACCTGAAGGAAAACATGGAACCGTTGTTCCTAGTAGCCCCTGAGACTCAGGTCAATGCGCAAAATCGGCCTGAGGATCAACTCCTAGCTCGGCAACATACGTAGGAATAGAAACGCAGTGTAATATATTAGAGATAATAGTAATCGGTGAATGGGCCCTTGAGAGAGGGTCTTGAGAAGTTGCCGCAATATATTAGCTTGATGCCAGATAGGTCCAGATGGTACATATTGTTGTCTGAAGACGCGTTTGCCCATAGTTCGGTCAAGCCGAACACTAAGCACTTTGAATTTTCTGCATTGAACAGGCAACGGAGTAGCCCCCGAGACACTGGTTGGGTGGCAACACCAGATTAGGGGATCGATGTGCCCCTTCAATATTAATAAATAATGAGCATGAAGCCCAGTAGCCCCCGAGCCTTAATGTGGGCACGGGTGGCCGAATTAAGGATCGATATCCGTGTGACAGAATTTTTTGTGTGTTTAACACAAACTTCTCGAAAAGAGAATAAAGATCTCTTAAAGCAGCTAGAGCCAGCGAAAGTTGGGCTTGCCAAGGTTGGCCCCAAGGGGCTTAATAGATAGGAAATAGATGCCACTTGGGATTTAGGAGATCTTTATGTAAGTTGCTCGCTTGGTCTTTAAAATATGAGCTGCAATAAATCGACTTTACTCGCAATTTATGATCCTATGTATCCAAGTATTTTACATCATTAATTCTCGGATCCGCATTGTACAAAACTTTGTTGACCGACCATCAGCTTCCACCTCCTCGGCCAGAAACCGGGGAGTGTTTGTCCTTCTTTGTAAAGCCTTCATGAGAGCAAAGATTTACGACAAACAAGGAAATCCGGTCATATGGTTTTATAAACAAAGGTATGCGGAGAGATATGTTATATTACTTAATGTAAGAAACATCTTCCAAGGAAAATAGTCCCGCTATCGGTTCCTTTCTTTGGGTCATCATGCTTATCATGATCATGAAACCTCACCTCCGATCAATGTGGGAGGAAAATATTGAGCATTTAGTTCGGGGAAAGTTCCCGAACTCTATGGTATTAGTCAACCAAAATTTTCACTTCCGTCATTGCCGACCAATGTGATTCTTTAAGATTGCTAGCTTTTGACTTCACCCAGTCCGAGGTACTAACTTGGGTGACCCGGTAGTAATAATCACAGAGGTGCTCCCTTTATCGCCTAGCCGAACAATCGGGGACGTAGGGTTAAGCACAGGAGCTAGGCAACCCAGATTGGCAAAAATCTTAAGTTAAATTGATGCATATTTGTGGCTTTATAATGATGATTGCGGAAGGTGGCCCTTGTATATTAAATACAAATGCCGATGATATGTTTGTTTTGACTCCGTTACGACCATTTATCAGTTGAAAGTAGCCCATCGTTGGCTTCTACCTCTTTGTAGATACAACGCAAGGTGTTTCTGCAATAACAAGACAACCCTTAGCCGACATCTCGGTGCTCGAAGGCGGTTGTATTAGCGAAAATGAGGCAATCAAATATGCGGGTTTGTAACTTTCACTTAGTCACAGGATCTTTAAACTGGGGAAGCTAGCTACGAGCCCCCGGTTAGTGTTCGGCGACAGCCGAGGTCAAGCCGTAAACACTTCGGCCAATGTTATGAACGGCCCGTCATTTAACATAGTAATCAGATCACTGACCAGTTTACGCCTATTGTGACAGTCAGTTTTCGGCTTTCTCCACTGAGGTGCTTAACCATGCGAGCTGAAAGCACAATCGTAGCGGAACGTAGGAGGCAAGCATAGGAGTCGGGCAACCCAATTATTGACCGAAGACACTATTTGAAACCGATGTATATATGCAATATCCGAGAATGTTTTTGCCGACTCTCTAAAGGCCTCCGGCGTTGCACTGCGAGGCCTATGCTGGAAACACACAAATAGTTTAAAAGTGCCATAAGCTATGGAAAACCAAAAAAACGTCAGTAAAAACTTGACATCTGAACAAGGTCAAGTGTTTGGTGCCAATCCAAAAATTGGAAAAAAAATTGTGCTTCGGTCGTGCTTTAACATGACACATCCAATCTCAAGACTTCACGCGGGTTAGCCTATGGCTTCAATCTCCTTATCCCAAAGGTGGAGTACTTCTCCGAGGTCAGTTTAGCAAACTAAACTCGAGCGGCTTTTAGAGAAAAGACAGGCTATCCGGCTATTGAACATACACTCGAGTCGAAAAAGGAGCGGTAGAAAAAGTCTTTGCAACGACCAAGAAGAAAACACATTTACAGCTCATATAAATTTTGAGAGCCCAAAAGTGACTTGGATAAAAGAATTTTATGTATAATGATTGTATGTACCAAAGTACTTATATCATATCTGTGTTCACCCGAACTTTAAACGCGTCTTAACCGACCATTGGCTTCTCCCTCTTCGGTCAAGTGCCGAAAAGTGTTATGTACTCCACTTGTCGAGAATATCGACGGTGTTTTCGATAACCAGGCAATCAAGCCATAAGGTTGTAACAGACAAAGCGTGCTCAGGGAACTTATGCTATATTACTGACAAAGTGTAAGAAGCATCTTCGAAGAAAATAGTACCCCCACCAATACCTTTCTTAGGTTACTCGTTGTTACTATGAGACTTGTGCAACAGATTTTTTGTACTCGTAAGTTCTGTTGTGTGCCGACCATGATTGAAAACAATAAGAACGCTTGCTTTCGGCTTCGCCCAGTCTGAGGTCCAAGCTCGGATGACCCGATCATGATAATCGTAGAGGTGTTCCCTTTACTCCCTAGCCAAACAATCGGGAACGTAGGGGTAAACACAGGAGCAAGGCAACCAGCTTGCGAAACACTTAAGTCGACATGGTGCATATTGTGGCGTAATACACGAACAAGGAACGAAGCCATACAAGTATAATCATATACAAGAGGAAAGGCTTCATAAAGGAAGCCCCCAAATAAATGGGGTATTTGAATTTGTGTGTCACAAACAAAGTTTTGACAAAGAATTTTGTCACAAACAACTTTTTGCCAAAAAAGTATAATGCTTAGTCGAACCAAACACCATTTAAAACAGAAAGTCTTTGAGCATGAAAGCGACTTAGCTGGTTAATGCGCTCAGTGTTCATGACGTGATTCGGGCTTGTGGTGGGACGAAGACGCCCATTGATCTGTGACAGATCCGACAAGGTTCGAAGTCCTCGTCATGGCTGAGGTACTAGCCCCCAAGCCCGAGGTGTCCGAGCAAGGAGTTCAGCACTCCGGAGTAGTGACCGCGTAACGCAGTCAAAATCGATTACCTGCACACATAAAACAGTGTGGTCCATAAAATAATAATATATATATAATCCTTGCATAATTGCTTTACGCTAAAATAATTTATTTAAAGAGATGTGGCCTGGCGCCGAAGCCAATGTCGATGCAGGGCGTCGGTGTGACGCAGTGAAGGCATGACAAAGCCTGAATTTGCAGGGCGGTCCGGGCTCTAGATGCGGCGTTCGCCGAACTACGGACGGGAAACGGACCGAACCATTGTGCAACTATCGTTAATGCGGCCATCATTTGACAGACCTGTGTATAGATGATGGAACAAACCAGAGTAATAATTTTTCGAAAAAACAAACCCAAGCAAGAAAAAATTACTAGGATTAATAGCAGCTAGTTTATCTGTTGTAGCAATTTGAAAAAAGGTTACTCTCGAAATTGGGACTTGATCCGCACACCAATTGCCTGGTGAGCGATGGAGCGGCGGCATGGCGATGCTGGCAAAGGTTGGCTTGCCAAGGCAAAGCCCCCAGTCTAGCTAACGTGACAAAGTTGGTCGGTTGACGACACCGAAGTCTCCAGAGTAGGTCAATTAAGGCATGACGAAGCCCCCGGTCTAGACAAGGAAATGGAGCAGGTCGGTGGGGAGATGTTGCAGCTGCCATGTCAGCCGAGGTGTTGAAGTAGTTCAGCGTGATGGACATCGGCTTGATGAAGCAACGGTTCGGCCATGCCGATGCAGGTCGTAACTTGTGACGTGGTCAATGCTGGCTTGATGAAGGGACCGTGCGGTGATGCTGGTGTGCCTGCTCCGTGTAATCCATGGGGCGGTGATGTTGGTGATGATTTATCCTTCGTGATGCCGAACTCTTGTTCGGCTTGCCGAGATGATGATCCGAAGAAGTTGAGCTCGGCTCAACAAAGCGACGACGTGTCTAGTGCAGGTCGCCAGCCGTAGAGCAACGTTGTCGGGCTGGTTTGACATCGGCACGATGGTGAAGATCATATTGGAAAAGACTTTAAAATTAGCGGGATGTGTTTGGGAACAAAACACAATACCCTATACAAAACTTCCTTCAAAAAGGATGTCTGAAATCCCGTTCATAAAAAAGATGAACTCGGGTCGGATTCGTTCTCGCGGAGAAAATATATCTGAAAAGTGATGCACTAATCGGAAGGTTCCCGGAGTTTGGATGGTCAGATCGAGCTGAAATTTTGAGGGGTGGTAGATATGGGAATTTCGCAGCAGATGAACGGTTGGATCTTCCAAAGGTCCTCCGAGTTGGGCTCTGGAGGCCACGCCCTAAACTCGTCCAGATTCCTGTCCAGATTTGATAGGGCTCCGGTATATCGTAGATTGCCAGAGATTACTCCATCGGAACTCGATGAAATTTTCCCGGGTTGTTGTAGACTCAATTCCACAGAAGCAATCGTTAAAACGACACTCGAGGAGGCGGTGGCGGCAGATACAAGTTCACTATCCAGAAAAATAGCACGGTCGCCCGAGGGTAATGTTGACCTTGAGCTCCCGAGCTCCATGGATGATTCCTCCATGCATGATAGATATCGGAGTTGATGTTGATGAAGGCCCTCGTCCGAACATGACTGTCGGAGGCAGGTCACAGTCCTCGGTCAAGCCAAGGTGACCAGTTGAGGCGGTGATGAAGATGCCGATGTCGCATTTAATCTGCAGACGAGCCATCGATCCTTTGCCGATCACACATCTGAACTCTGAATGAAAGCACCAATATCGGTGTCAAAACCGGCGGATCTCGAGTAGGGGGTCCCAAACTGTGCGTCTAAGGTCAATGGTAACAGGAGGCGGGAGACATGATGTTTACCCAGGTTCGGACTCTCTCTATGGAGGTAATACCCTGCTTCCTGCTTGATTGATCTTGATGAATATGAGTATTACAAGAGTTGATCTACCACGAGATCGTAATGGCTAAAACCCTATAAGTCTAGCCTATATGATTATGAGTGTGATCCTCTATCAACTAGCCTGGCCTTGGCTTATATAATGTACCAGAGGCCTAGGATAACAATAGTCCTAGTCGAATATGTCGGTGGAGAGGAGTCCTCGTCTTGATCACCAAGTCTTGTGGAATCTTCCTTGTGTATACTTCAGCTGTCCGAACTGGCCCATGACTAAACAGCCATGGGGGTCCTCGGCCCAATCCAACTGATCGGGAGATGAAGTGGTGAGTACACCCTTGTCCAGGACACCGTCAGGGGGGCCCAAGCTATTTGTCTAAGGATCAATGGTAATAGGAGGCCAGCGGACACAATGTTTACCCAGGTTTGGGCCCTCTTAAGGGAGGAAAAACCCTACTCCTGCTTGATTATATTCGACGAGTATGGAGATTACAAGAGTTGATCTACCTCGAGATTGTAATGGCTAAACCCTAGATGTCTAGCCTATGAGTATTCCAGACGGTAAAGAAGATAGCCTCTACGGACTAACCCCTCAAGTTAATATACACACCGGAGGGGCCTAGGGTTTGTACAAGGTCGATTCATCAGGGAAGGAAACTTAGGACTATAATCTTGCCGTCTACGTATAGAGAAGTCCCATCTCGACAAAGAGGATAATCTTCAACTTGATCTTCTACGGCCCATCCAACCCGGCCCATACTCCTGGGCCGGACACCTGAGGACCCCCGAATCAAGGACTCCATCAGTAGCCCCCGAACTTGCCTTCAATGATGATGTAGTGTGCGGATATAAGTATTCGACTTTGCAAGGCAGGTTCTCCACCACACTCCGGATTGACGATAGTCCGGCATCGGTTTTCGCGTCCAGTGTTTATTATTCCTTCCTGTCATCGCCTCGATTTCCATGCATCTGAGCGAATGTGAACGGTTCGTTATCCTTGTATTCTAAAATTTCTAGCAGGCACATGCAACGCCTATATAACAAAGTTAGATCTCCAAAACACCATCTCGCATCACCCCAAGAGCAACAGAGCAAACCACGGAAAAAATTCAAACCATGGCTAGTGTCCCCGGCTCCTCATCGTGTCCTCATGGCCCTCAAGAGGGGGATTGGCAGAGTTGTTCTGTATTCCATCTCCAGCTCAATCGACTCCCGACGCAAGGATATCTTCCCCCCGCGGATCTAGTCTCTGTACGGGCAGGGTTAACTTCTATGGGCGATGATGCATTGGCAGAGAATTTCCCCAATCCCAGCCAACGAGAGAGGGTGTGCTTCATCTCGTTCCTTCTGAGGGGTGTGGGATTCCCAATCCACCCCTTCCTTAGGGGTCTACTGGAATATTACGGGATCCAACTACACAACCTCACACCAGGTTCTATTTTGGACATTTCTGGTTTTGTCGCCCTTTGCGAGTTATTTTTAGGCTGCAAGGCTCATTTTGAACTATGGAAGAAGTTCTTCTGCCTCATCCCCCGCCACCAGGGTGGAGGGTCCATATTTGAAGTGGGTGGCGCTGAAGTATGGCGCATGGCCGGATCCGGTTACCCAGTCGGCACTCTGAAGAGGGGTCCGATGAATGGTCTTCGGAATGGTTCTATGTTGAGGATGTTCCTCTTCCGGACCCTGTGATACGTCCATTTTGCATCATGCTTTTATACCAATATTTATTACATTATGGGTTGTTATTACACATTATGTCACAATACTTATGGCTATTCTCTCTTATTTTACAAGGTTTATCATGAAGAGGGAGAATGTCGGCAGCTGGGATTCTGGCTGGAAAAGGAGCAAATATTGGAAACCTATTCTACACAGCTCCAAAAGTCCTGAAACTCCACGAAAGTCATTTTTGGAATTAATAAGAATTATTGAGCAAAGAAAGTACTAGAGGGGGCCCACACCCTAGCCACGAGGGTGGGGGGCGCGCCCACCCCTACTAGGCGCGCCCCCTGTCTCGTGGGTCCCCTGGTGGCCCTCCGGTGCCCATCTTCTGCTATATGAAGGCTTTCACCCTGAAAAAAATCATAAGCAAGCTTACAGGAGGAAACTGTGCCGCCACGAGGCGGAACCTTGGCGGAACCAATCTAGGGCTCCGGCAGAGCTGTTCTGCCGGGGAAACTTCCCTCCGGGAGGGGGAAATCATCACCATCATCATCACCAACGATCCTCTCATCGGGAGGGGGTCAATCTCCATCAACATCTTCACCAGCACCATATCCTCTCAAATCCTAGTTCATCTCTTGTATCCAATCTTGTATCCAAAACCACAAATTGGTACCTGTGGGTTGCTAGTAGTGTTAATTACTCCTTGTAGTTGATGCTAATTGGTTTACTTGGTGGAAGATCATATGTTCAGATCCTTAATGCATATTGATACTCCTCTGGTTATGAACATGAATATGCTTTGTGAGTACTTACGTTTGTTCCTGAGGACATGGGTGAAGTCTTGCTATTAGTAGTCATGTGAATTTGGTATTCGTTCGATATTTTGATGAGATGTATGTTGTCTCTCCTCTAGTGGTGTTATGTGAACGTCGACTACATGACACTTCACCATTATTTGGGCCTAGAGGAAGGCATTGGGAAGTAATAAGTAGACGATGGGTTGCTAGACTGACAGAAGCTTAAACCCTAGTTTATAAGTTGCTTCGTAAGGGGCTGATTTGGATCCATTAGTTTCATGCTATGGTTAGGTTTACCTTAATACTTCTTTTGTAGTTGTGGATGCTTGCAATAGGGGTTAATCATAAGTGGGATGCTTGTCCAAGAAAGGGCAGTACCCAAGCACCGGTCCACCCACATATCAAATTATCAAAGTAACGAACGTGAATCATATGAGCGTGATGAAACTAGCTTGACGATAATTTCCATGTGTCCTCGGGAGCACTAAAGGATTGGGCCACCTTGCTGCACTTTATTTACTTTCATTGCTTCTTACCCGTTACAAATTATCTTATCACAAAACTATCTGTTACCTACAATTTCAGTGCTTGCAGAGAATACCTTACTGAAAACCACTTGTCATTTCCTTCTGCTCCTCGTTGGGTTTGACACTCTTACTTATCGAAAGGACTACGATAGATCCCCTATACTTGTGGGTCATCACCCTGTTCGGTGCGGGCTTCCCGAATTCTTCGGCGCTCCTTTAAAGAAGTTATTCAGCTATCGCCCCAAGTCCCCTAGACAAGAGGATAGTGCGGAAGTAATGAGATTGGTCAACAAGGTCAGATTATTGACCCATTCCGGACTCTCCATCATCGAAGTTATGGCTATCGCAATGAAGCGATGTATCCATCCTCTTCAATCCAGAGTGGGTCCTTTATGGAACTACAACAGGGAGGACGACGCGTCACTCTATATGCGAAAGGGTCCGGACAACCAAGCCGCATTGGCCGCCATGCTTAGGGACCTTTACAAGGGAGAGGAAGATGACTTCGCCCGTCTACAATGCCGGGGTGGTTCCTCCATGTACAACCCCGTTGACTGGGTAAGTTTAATCATTCAACACCTATTTTATCATTGGCGTGTATTAAATGAATATTCTAGTTGTTTCAAAAACAGTCGTGGAGGAAGGTAGTCGAGAACATCCATTGCCATCATCCTCAACCAGAAGACCAAGCACGTCATGAAAACCCCGAATTCCATGAATATCCGGATATATTTGTGGGATTTGAAGATGGAGTCTATTACCAGGTGAGCCTTGACGGCTCGGAGGTAGCCATCATGGCCAATTACCCCGGTCTCTACCCCTTCATCAAGGTAAGTGTCCGAAAATCAAAAAAGGAGTGATATTCAACACATAACTTACTCTCCGCACTGAAACATATTTTGCAGGATCGGTGCTCAGCTAACCATACCCAAGGACGGGCAACAAGAAGAAGGATGGCACCCTCAAGGGGTGGTCGTGCGAAGCGAAAGGAAGCCGAGAGCGCTGTCGGTGTCAAAACCGGCGGATCTCGGGTAGGGGGTCCCGAACTGTGCGTCTAAGGCTAATGGTAACAGGAGACTGGGGACACGATGTTTACCCAGGTTCGGGCCCTCTCGATTGAGGTAATACCCTACTTCCTAATTGATTGATCTTGATGATATGAGTATTACAAGAGTTGATCTACCACGAGATCAGAGAGACTAAACCCTAGAAGCTAGCCTATGGTATGATTGTTGTTGTTGTTGTTGTTGTTGGGTCCTACGGACTAAAACCTCCGGTTTATATAGACACCGGAGGGGGCTAGGGTTACACATAGTTGGTTTACAGAGGAGGAGATCTACATCCGAATCACCAAGCTTGCCTTCCACGCCAAGGAGAGTCCCATCCAGACACGGGACGAAGTCTTCTATCTTGTATCTTCATAGTCCAACAGTCCGGTAAAATTATATAGTCCGGCTATCCGAATACCCCCTTATCCAGGACTCCCTCATTAGCCCCTGAACCAGGCTTCAATGATGATGAGTCCGGCGCGTAGATTGTCTTCGGCATTGCGAGGCGGGTTCCACCTCCGAATACCCAAAATTAATTCCGAACACAAGGATCGTGTCCGGCTCTGCAAGATAAATTCCATATACCATCGTAGAGAGAATAATAATCCACGAATCTGATCTGCTGACAATTCTTCATTGTGTGATATCACGCCATGGCTCGGTAACTTATTTGAACCGTTTCTACAACCTGCTCCCGCACACATCGCGAGGCGGTTTGTTTGGCACGTCCTGTCAAAGCATAGATCATGTCCCCTTATCGCGGGATCTCCATCAATACGGGTATGGGTAACCCAACCAGCGCCAACAATCGAGGCGCTTGGAAAGATAAGAGATTTCGAGAGGCAAGCGGAGATGCGCACATTCTACATCGCCTTTATAAAGGGACAGAAATCTCCCATTTTTCACCCACGCCTTCTTCCTCCTTTGCTCATCCGTTCTCGCACCCTTGAGCTCCAACGCCCAAGTTCTCACCTTCTCCGTAGGACCGCATCATGTCCGGAGCGGGAGGCAAGTGGATGGCTTCCTCTGTCACAGAGGAGAACATCACCAAGCTTCGGGAGGCCAGATACCTGGCCGAGAGTATCGTGCACAGGCTTCCGGCAGAGGGACAGATCACCCCCACTCCGAAGTCTCGGGAGAGAGTAGTATTTCTCCCTCATTTCGTCCGCGGGCTAGGATTTCCACTCCACCCGTTTGTCCGCGGGCTTATGTACTACTATGGGCTAGATTTTCACGATTTGGCCCCGAATTTCGTCCTCAACATCTCAGCGTTCATCGTCGTGTGTGAGGCCTTCCTCCGCATCAAGCCCCACTTCGGCATGTGGTTGAAGATCTTCTGCGTGAAGCCGAAGATCGTGAGCGGCAACAGGCGGAGTGCGGAGGTGCCATGGTGGGCAAAATTCCCAATGTTACATGGCTCGATGGCTCCTTCGTGGAGACCATAAAGGGGTGGCAATCCGGATGGTTCTACATCACCGAGCCACGTGACGCCAACTGGGTGGCGGCCCCCAAATTCAGATCCGGAATCCCCATGTGGCTCACTTCCTGGGAGAAGAAGGGCCTGGCCTGGGGCGAACCCATGGAGCTGACCGGACTCGAGACCTGCATCAGAAGTATGAGGGACAAGAAGATCAAGCTTGTCAACATTGTCTAGGTCATGCTCATTCGCCGGATTCTCCCGTGTCAAAGACGGGCATTTCATAAGTGTGAGTCAACCCGGCCAAACACCAGATGCGGCTAGAGCTCTTCAGCACAACGCACAAAGAAATCTGGAAGGTACTGTTCAAGACCGGCTAAGTTCCTCCTCCCCTTTCCGAGGACCGGGGGCTCCGCGCAAGCCGCCTCGCCAGTCCGGTAAGTCCTCTGGTTATTACAAGATGTTTCCTTCCTGGTACGTTTGTGGGAGGATTCTTAGGTTACTATGCTGACCGAACAGGATTGGGTGGAGATGGCGGAGCGGATTAACTGTCCGGCTCCATTGCTTGAGGACCCAGTAAGCGCACTCCTAGCGGAGATGCTGCTTCTAGCGCCTTACAAGGTGCCGGAGTAAAAGGCCGAAAAGAAGGCCGCAGGGACCTGGAAGGGTCTCCAGCGCAAAGCCGCACCAGACGCCTCGCTCGAGGATGACGAGGCGCACTCCTCCCATGAAGGGGAGGAGAGGAAGAAGAAGGCCGCCTCAATTGAGGGGGCCGAAGGGTCCAAGAAGGTGGCCGTGGGGACCAGAAAAGGTCTTCGGTGCAAGGCCGTGATAGAGTTGTCACCCGAAGACGACGAGGAAGATTCTCCCCCCGAAGACGGGGGAGAACATGAAGAAATGCCTCCTCCCCATGCTAGGGAGGAGAAGAAAAGGAAGGCCGCCCCGTCGGGGGAGGCCGGGACGCCGAAGAAGGGAAAAGCATCCCTTCCCGATCACTCCACTACCGCCGCTTTTAGCAATGAGGAGTGGCTGCCCAGGGGCAAGCCCGGGCGAGGTCGTAAGTATCCACATTCATAATATTTTCCGTCCGACTTTGACCTCACGGTTTGTAATGACGCTGAACACATTTATGCAGTCCGGCCGGGTCTGATCTCGAGGAGTCCTCTTTGGAGGAGTATCTGAACGAGTTGGAGATGAATTCTCTCCCGACGGCAACCTCCCCACGACATGTGGATGACACCGAGGTGTTGTCCCGGAGGATGCCAGAGCAGGAGGCGATGGTTCCGAAGATGCCCCAAGGCAAAATCTCGGGCTCCAGACACCTGGGGGATGAGAACCCCATTGATTATGCTGACGGGAGCCATAGCAAGTCTGGCTCCTAGCCGGTTACTGCGCCGGAGCCTACAAAGGTTCCAGATTTCGGTAAGCAGTCCCTCGCGAAGGAGGGCGAGTCGGCCGTGTCGATGACCTCCGCCCAGCCGGAGGCATCGGATAATTTGTTGGAAGTGCTTCGAGGAGCTTCCATCGAGGATGAACACCGTACACTTATGGGTACGGTGATTGAGATGGTTCGGTCCACCAAGAGCGGATTGACCGAAGCCTGCACCAGCCTGCTAACAGGCTTTGAGGTAAAGAAAGTGTGAGGAAATATCGCCCGATAGACAGTAGCCCCTGATACTCTGGTTGGTGTTCAGAAAGAAAAGCCAAATAGAAGGTCAACTAAAAAACCACAGGAAGCTAATAGTATTTGTATGTATGAATCAAACAGGCACTGCTGCTGACCGCCGCTGCGCACACGGCTGAGGTTGCCAGACTCAAGCGTGAACTAGGGCAGGCCGAAGAAGAGCTCGGCCTCGTGAAGAAGCAGCTCGAGGCAAACAAAGGTAAGAGAAACCCCGTCCATATGTCGTATAGCGGATGAAAAGTTGGTGATTCTAATAAAAAGCATCATGGCTTTTGATAGGGACCGCGACCGAAGTGGCGGCCCTGAAGGAAGTGTTGTCCGCGGCCGAAGCCAAGGCGGATACGGAGCGCACCGAGCGAGAGAAGAAATATGCTCGGGTGGGAGAGGTACAACAAGAGCTCCAGGAGCTCGGCAAGAAGTTCGGCTCCCTGGAGCATGACTACAAGACGCAAGCGTCTGAGCTTGCAAAAGGACCTCAAGAGCGCGGCCGACGCCAAGGCCGTAGCCCAAAAGGCCCTCCAGGAAATCCAGGTGGCCAAGAAGATAGCGGAGGGTAAGGCATTCTTTATGCAAAGCAAGCATGTGGAGGAGTCATTTCTACACGAATTCGGAGCTCTCCAGGGGCATTCGCAGATCTGCCATGCAGCATTTCAGATGCCGCAGAGTTCTATCACGCTGAAGAGGGGAGCTCTACGGAGAAGCTATTCTGGTCCTAATATACTGGGGCCGAACACCCGATGCCTCTGAGTGACCAACTGAAGTAGTTGGTCGAACTCCACAATGCGACTGAACCCATGAGGGACCTCATAGTCCAGATGTGGCCTGGCGAGCCCCTGCCCGGCAGCTACTTTGGCCTAGTGAAGCGGATGGTGCATGCCTATCTACGGCTAGAAGTTATCAAGCAGTCCGTATGTATTGAGGGTGCCCGACGAGCCTTTGCCGGCGCAAAGATGCATTGGGGCAAACTGGATGCTGAGAAGCTCGTGAAGGATGGACCCCCGAAGGGCAAGGAGCACCGCTATCCCGAAATTTATTATGATGGCGTTATGAAAGGCGCTCGGCTTGTGGCAAATGAATGTACTAAGAACATTATTTTCGAGTAAATGTACTTATTTCATCTGTGTAATATGAGGACGAGTTTGGTTGCGCTATATAACACTTTGTTTGATTTAAAATATTACCTTCTCTGCGGTCCTTTATCAAAATCTGAAAGTAGGCCAGTCGTCAGCTTCCGCCCCCTTGTAACTAGTACTGGGGTGTTCGTGGAAACCCAAACACTCTTTATCCAAAATTTTGATCCTTTAAGGAGGTGTTTAGCGCAGCAAACAAGGCAATCGGACTATTCAGCTTTATAACTCTCACTTGGCGATAGAAGTCTATAATTTTAAATTTCGGCAAAGCCCCTAGTATTCGGAAGGCTGAACTAGGACGTTATGCATGCCTAAATCGGGCAAGGCCGATTCCTCGCCTTAAGCAGAAAAAATCTTTAGGGATTTTAGTACCTCGCGAACAGCCACCAGCTCTCGTTGCATCATGACGGTCAGTTTTCGGCTTTCTCTACTGAGGTGCTCGTCCGGAAGAACCGGGACACAATCGCAGTAGTTCTCCCTGCGCTACCTTAGCCGATATAACGGAACTTAAGGTACCAAAACAAGGGAGATGGGCTAACCCAACTATTGATCCAAGACATGATTCGGAGCTGATGCGTATAATGCTATAAGTTCAGGGTGCCGCACTGTTAAAAGTGTTCGGACTTTTCTTGCCATTTTATGGGGCTTGATAAGAAGCCCCTGGCAAACTGGTCGTACCAAAGTGTACGGATGCAAAATTGAATAAATATTCAACGGAAAATATGAGGATAGTAATAAGAAGCTGACGCTATGTACTACTTCCAATTTATTTGGACAATACGGCAAAATGTAGGTGTATAATTGATGCATTAAGCAGAAAAAATAGGACTAGACATATCCTATCCATGGACAGGCTACATGCAGGTATGTAAGGACAGGTATAACGATCATTGAAGAGGACCACCTGAGTATTCCCCTGATGTGGAGGACGGATTGCTAGTCGAGCTACTGGCGTGCCTGACGGTCCTGTTGCTGGGTACTCCGAACTCGCTTGACGGTGTTCGGGGATGTCGTTGCCGAATTGGCTGTTTGTCGGAGGAGGCTGCTTTGTACTTCTGTCACGAGGGCTGCAGTATGCTCTTCCGTACAGAGGGAGCGGTCTATGTTTCCATTGACTGTTATGACCCCGCGAGGTCCTGGCATCTTGAGCTTGAGGTATGCATAGTGCGGTACCGCATTGAAACGAGCGAACGCAGTTCGTCCAAGTAGTGCATGATAGCCACTACAGAAAGGGATGATATCGAAGATTAACTCCTCGCTTCGGAAGCTATCCGGAGATCCGAAGACCACTTCCAGTGTTATTGAGCCCGTGCAGCGGGCCTCTACCCCTGGAATTACACCTTTGAAGGTGGTTTTGGTGGGTTTGGTCCGTGACGGATTGATGCCCATTTTGCGCACTGTGTCCTGATAATGCAGGTTCAGGCTGCTGCCACCGTCCATGAGGACTCGTGTGAGGTGGAATCCATTGATGATTGGGTCAAGGACCAATGCGGCTGAGCCGCCGTGACGGATGCTGGTGGAATGGTCCCTACGATCAAAGGTGATCGAGCAGGATCACCAGTTGAATTTTGGGGCGACGGGCTCCATCGCATAGACGTCCCTAAGTGCACGCTTTCGCTCCCATTTGGGGATGTGAGTGGCATAGATCATGTTCACCGTTTTAACCTGGGGGGAATTTCTTCTGTCCTCCAGTGTTCGGACGCCGGGGCTCCTCGTCATCATCGCTGTGCAGCCCCTTGTCCTTGTTCTCGGCAATTATCTTGCCGGCCTGTTTGAACACCCAGCAATCTCTGTTAGTGTGATTGGCTGGTTTATCGGGGTGCCGTGAATCTGGCACGAGCGGTCGAGTATGCGGTCCAGACTTGACGATCCCGGATTGTTTCTTTTGAACGGCTTCTTCCGCTGACCGGATTTGGAGTTGCTGAATCCGTCATTGACTGCCGTATCCTCCGCATTGTCGCCATTGTTTTGACGCTTCTGTCTATTGCTCCGTGGATTTCCGTTACTATCACGGGTATCTGAGGTGCCAGGGTTTCCTGGCGCGGTGTTGCTGCGAACCAGCCAACTGTCCTCACCCACGCAAAAGCGGGTCATTAGTGTCATGAGTGCCGCCATGGTCTTCGGTTTTTCTTGGCCGAGGTGTTGGGTAAGCCACTCGTCACGGATATTATGCTTAAAGGCCGTCAGGGCCTCGGCGTCCGTACAGTCGACAATTTGGTTCTTTTTAGTTAGGAACCGAGTCCAGAATTTCCTGGCTGACTCTCCGGGTTGTTGGGTAATGTGACTTAAGTCATCAGCATCCGGTGGTCGCACATAGGTGCCTTGGAAGTTATCGAGGAATGCGTCCTCAAGATTTTCCCAACTGCCAATGGAGTTTGCTGGCAGGCTATTCAGCTAGTGTCTGGCTGGCCCTTTAAGCTTGAGTGGGAGATACATGATGGCATGTAGGTCATCACCGCGGGCCATGTGAATATGGAGAAGAAAATCCTCGATCCACACCGCAGGGTCTGTTGTGCCATCGTATGACTTGATGTTGACGGGTTTAAACCCTTCTGGGAATTCATGTTCCATTACTTCATCAGTGAAGCAGAGGGGGTGTGCGGCGCCTCTGTGCCGGGCTATGTCACGATGTAGTCTGATTAAGTATGGTCGGTAATGCCCGGCCTGGCTGGATTTATCTGTATTGTATCCGGCGTGACAATCAGTGTCGTGAGCTATGGCGCGCCCTCGTGATCCGTAGATCGATCTTGGTTGTCCTGCGTTGTTTTCCAATATGTCTCACAGGTCCTGCATATTGCCCCAGGCCATAGTGAACCGGCGTGGGGGTGCGGGCTAGTGTCTGGCTTGACATGCCGTTTTATCCCGGCCACGTGGTGGCCGGTCAGCCTCATCTTGTGCTGGAAGTTTGGGCTCTTCGGCCTCTTCTTCTAGCAGTTTATGCTTTGGGTATCCCCTGCTCGGGGGTTCGAGTCCGTATTCCTCGGCCGCCAGGACTTCGGTCCATCTATCTGCGAGCAGATCTTGGTCTGCTTGGAGCTGCTGCTGCTTCTTTTTCAGGCTTCTTGCAGTGGCTATAAGCATGCGGTTGAAGCGCTCCTGCTCTATGGGATCCTCTGGTACGCCGAATTCGTCGTCACCGAGGCTCACCTCGTCTTCGGAGGGAGGCATATAGTTATCATCCTCCAAGTATCCATTCGTCGCCTATTCGTCTAGGCTAGCCTGCCCATGCTCATGTTCGGCTTGCTCGAAGGTGGGTTGATCAGGATCGTATTCCTCTTCGGCACCATCTAGATTTTCTTCTCCAGTGCCGGTATTGTTGTGGCGAGGCTTGGAGCGGCGCCGATGACGCCCATGTTTTTCTTTCTTCCCCGAGGGGTTATCTCCCGTTGCCTCATCGCCATTGGTTTCTTTGGGAGTATCCACCATATATATATATATCATATGAAGAGGTGGCAGTCCAACACCCTGTGGGCGGTGGTTCCTGTTCTTCTCCCGCATCGTCGTCTATACCATCGATGTCTTCGGAGTCGAAGTTAAGAATGTCGGTTAAGTCATCGACCGTGGCTATTAAGTGAGTGGTGGGTGGGTAACGAATTTCTTCGTCGCCAGCTTCCCACTCGAGTCGGACATAGTTCGGCCAGGAGTCTCCTGACAAAGAGAGAGACCTTAATGAATTCAACACGTCTCCAAAGGGTGAGTGCTGAAAGATATCCGTGGCGGCGAACTCCATGACTGGAGCCCAATTAGATTCGATGGGCACAGATGCGCGGTCCGGAACACACTATCGGAGATGAGTCCAGGGGTCCGAAGGTATAGATTTCCTGAGGAGAGGAGTCTGTGTTCGGCTCCAACGCCGATGAGCATGCGGCCTTCAGGGCGTGGTCCATCCACCCGTCATCGGAAGGCACGACCT
Organism: Triticum aestivum; assembly: GCF_018294505.1. Classification (NCBI taxonomy): domain Eukaryota; kingdom Viridiplantae; phylum Streptophyta; class Magnoliopsida; order Poales; family Poaceae; genus Triticum; species Triticum aestivum. The sequence continues at coordinate 510,525,122 of NC_057795.1, forward strand.
GCTCTGGAACGAAGTCCGGAGATGTAGCAGGTACGATGTTCTGAATACTGTCGGACTGCAGATCTAGGTCATGCTCGTCATGATTGTCTGGCGCTCCTAACACGGGCCTGAATCCGTCGAAGATCAAGTCTCCGTGGATGTCGGCAGTGTAGTTTAGGTTTCCAAACCTGACCTGATGGCCAGGGGCGTAGCTATTGATCTGCTTCAGATGGCCAAGCGAGTTGGCCCCCAGTGCGAAGCCACCGAACACGAAGATCTATCCGGGGGAAAAGTCTCACCCAGGACAGCGTGGTTGAAGGTTGGAGAAGCCATCTAGCCTTGCAGCAACGACACAGAGGAACTCTCAATGAAAGCACCAATGTCGGTGTCAAAACTGGCGGATCTCGGGTAGGGGGTCCCGAACTGTGCGTCTAAGGCTAATGGTAACAGGAGACTGGGGACACGATGTTTACCCAGGTTCAGGCCCTCTCGATGGAGGTAATACCCTACTTCCTGCTTGATTGATCTTGATGATATGAGTATTACAAGAGTTGATCTACCATGAGATCAGAGAGGCTAAACCCTAGAAGCTAGCCTATGGTATGATTGTTGTTGTCGTTGTTGTTGTTGTTGTTGTTGGGTCCTACGGACTAAACCCTCCGATTTATAGACACCGGAGGGGGCTAGGGTTACACAGAGTCGGTTTACAGAGGAGGAGATCTACATCCTAATCGCCAAGCTTGCCTTCCACGCCAAGGAGAGTCCCATCCGGACACGGGACGAAGTCTTCTATCTTGTATCTTCATAGTCCAACAGTCCGGCCAAAGTATATAGTCCGGCTGTCCGGATACCCCCTTATCCAGGACTCCCTCAAGCGCCACTGAGCCTGCTCCATCACCAAAAAGGGTATGTGCATTATTTCATACTTTAGGTGTGAAGCCGAATTGTCATTTTTCATTCTCCTTCTATTATCTCAGGAGGGGTACCCGGTGGATCGTAAATAAGATCCTAGCTAGCTGAGCCGCAGCCAATCCGGTGCTGGAGACGTCAACTAGGACCGTGGCGCGTGTTAGCGCGGCGCTGACTCATCTGCCCCATCAAGAGCTGGATGAGGTGTCTGTCACCAACTCCAAAGTGGAAAGTGCGAAGAATCATCGACATTTGAAATAAGCCCTGCGCACCCCTACTTTAACAGAGCCGGAATTTACCGCCCTTAGCACCATGGGCGCATACATCCGAGCTGCCCAGGACAGACTTACAGGAGTCGCTCGCCTGTTCTCAAAAGATATACAGGTGTGAATTTATATAAACTTAGTAGATAGATAGCAGTATCCCCCGAGACTTAAAGCGGAAGGAACAAACCGATTTGAGGATCGTTTATGACCGCAGGTTTTCAAGGAGAAGAACAGTGCATTGTCCCAGGAGCTCAAGACAAGCCGAACACAGCTAAATGCCGTTGTCTCCGAGCTTGAAGAAATGAAGAGTGTCCCAATGTACTTTGGCAAAGGTAAAAAACTAGAAGAAGAAGTGAAGAAGCCGGCTGAAGAGATAAAGAGCTTAAAGGCTCAACTCTTGGAGGCACAACAGGAAAACCAGAAGCTGAAGGGCGGCATATTCGAGATGACTTGTGAACCATCCGAATTATTGATATAGTCATATAATGCAGAATGTTATAGTTCGGTTGATATAGGTATGTTGACCGGCCACCATGAGGAGGTCGGGTTGCAAAGCGACATTCTAAAGGAACTACCAAAGCTGCACGAGCGTGCCCGGAAGGCCATGAAGAATATGGCCAAAGCCCTATGGCCATCAGATGCCCCTCCAGAAAGCATGGAGGGGTTGGCACATCTGTTCAACGGTGCTCAACGTGGCTTCGAGCTCTGGAAGACAATCGTATGTCGTGAAGGTGCACAAGAGGCATGGGCCATGGTGAAGACATGCTACACCGGACTTGATCCAAATCATATGGCCCGGGTTCTACCTCAAGGACCTGATGGGAAGGAAATTCTTGTAAGCTTGGTATACGATCAAGTAATGACAGCGGCGAAATATTCGCAACAAGATTGTAAACTAGATAGCCTACTAGATGGCGTAGAAAGAAAGTAGGCGTTTGATTCTATGTATCAATGTACTTTATGACCGAACTTATCTCCTGCCGAACATATAATTTTTTTGTCATCACATACCTTCGGCTTCCACCTCCAAAGCAAGAAGTTGGAGTGTTTCCATATACCATGTTTAACTAAGAAACGTGTAGTGTCTTTGGAAACTAGGCAATGCAGTCCTATTGCTCGAAGAGACAAAATGTGTTCGGGGAGTTATGTTATATCACTATTTAACATAAGAAACATCATCCAAGAAAAATAGTTCCGTTAGGGGTTCCTTTCCTTGGGTTAGCATGCCAAATGATGCATGCCTAGGCTCGTATCCGAAGTACAGACAGCCAATTCCATAGTTTTTCCAAAAAATAGTCTTTTGTATACGTGTCGACCAATTATTCCCTTAAGAACGCTAGCTTTCGGCTTCACCCATCTGAGGTATAGGTTCGAATAATCCAGTTGTAGCAATCGCAGAGGTACTCCGTTTACACCCTAGCCGAACAATTAGGAACGTAGGGTATAATCACAGGAGCAAGGCAACCCAGCTTGGCAAAAACTTAAGTCATATAGGTGCATAAAATGGCAGAAGCAACAACCATTATGAGTGAAATAAGCTTATAAGCTTTTCAATAAAATGCTTCTTTAAAAGAAGCCCCCCATGTATGGTGGGGTGTATACATTTAAAGATGTGTACCCCGAACAATGCAGTTGATCCGAACATACATTTGAGAAGAAAAGGGGAAAAATTAAAAAGGGAGAGAAGAAAGTGGGAAAACCTGGTTTAAAATGAAACCCAAGGAGGCCGAACTTATGCGTAAAATCTTCGGGGCCGGGCAGCGTTCCTGGGTTCAGCTCACGACGATTATCCTTTGCATTGCGAGGGCGATAGGCTGCTCCGGTAAGGATTTCATCTATGACGAAGGGGCCCTCCCATTTTGGTTTGAGCTTATCCTTTTTCTTCTCTGGGAGGCGTAGAACAAGTTCTCCAACATTGTATGTCTTAGCCCTCACTTCTCTGCTTTTGTAACGCCTGGCATGTTGTTGATACTATGCGGAACGGGCTTTAGCAACATCGCGCTCCTCTTCGAGTCCGTCTAGGTCATCCTGCCGATCTAGTTTGGCTTCTCTCTCTTTGTACATGCGTACTCTAGGTGAGTCATGGATAATATCGCAGGGCAATACGGCCTCTGTGCCGTACACCATAAAGAAAGGTGTGTATCCGGTCGTTTGATTGGGCATGGTACGGAGTCCCCAAAGTACGAAATAGAGTTCCTCGACCCAGTGCTTGTCTGATTCTCGTAAAGAGCGCACTAGTCTGGGTTTGATACCACTCATGATCAGACCATTGACCCTTTCCACTTGGCCGTTCGTTTGAGGGTGGTATACGGATGTGTAGTCGAGTTTAATGCCCAACTTAGCACACCAAGTTTTCACCTCATCAGTTGTGAAGTTAGAGCCATTATCACTGATGATACTGTGCGGTACACCATAATGGTGGACTATGCCGGATATAAAGTCAATCATTGGTCTGGCCTCAGCTGTTTTTATGGGTTTAGCCTCTATCCATTTAGTGAATTTATCGACCATTACTAGCAAGTATTTCTTTTTATGGCTTCCCCCTTTAAGGGGTTCAACCATGTCAAGCCCCCAAACCGTAAAGGGCCAAGTAATGGGGATTGTTCTTAATGTTGTGGGAGGCATGTGGCTTTGATTGGTGAAAAGCTGACAGCCCACGCAACATTGGACAAGGGCTTAAGCGTCTGCTTGAGTCGTGGGCCAGAAAACCCCTGTCCGAAAAGCCTTGCGTATGAGGGCTCGAGCTGCGACATGATGAACGTCGAGGCCAGCATGTATTTCTACCAAGAGCTGGCTTCCCTCTTCTTCGGAGATACACCTTTGAAGGACTCCGATAGCACTTCTTTTATACAGTTCACCCTCATGTACTTTAAATGCTTTAGAGTGTCAAACTATGCATCGAGCTTCATTTTGATCGTTGGGAAGCTCCTGCCTATTATGGTAGGCCAGGAATGGTTTGGTCCAGGGAGCGATAACCTCCATGATCTCATGAGCAGAAGGTGTTATCTCGATATTCGGACCCCCGACGGTGTCTGCATTGTGTTCGGCAACTTGGGGTGTGATCAGGTCCGTATTGCCTTCTCCGCTCTCACCCTGCCACACTATGGATGGCTTAAAGAGCCTTTCCACAAAGGTGTTAGGTGGCACAGGGTCGCGCTTAGCGCCCATACAAGCGAGGATGTCGGCTGCCTAATTACTCTCTCGAGCGACGTGATGAAATTCCAGTCCTTCGAACCGGGCTGATATTTTTAATATGGCGTTTCGGTATGCCGCCATTTTTGGGTGCTTTGCATCGAACTCTCCGTTGACCTAGGAAATTGCAAGGTTGGAATCACCGCGCACCTCCAGGATTTGTATACCCATGGAGACAGCCATGCGAAGACCATGTAGCAATGCCTCGTATTCGGCTACATTGTTGGAGTCTGTATACATAATTTGTAGTACATAGCGGACTGTGTCCCAAGTAGGGGATTTTAGAATGATGCCAGCCCCCAGTCCAGCCAGCATTTTAGAGCCATCAAAGTACATAATCCAATTGGAGTATGAGCTATAGTCTTTAGGGAGTTCGGCTTCCATCCATTCAGCGATGAAGTTGGCCAATACCTGGGATTTAATAGCCCGACGTGGCTTATATACGATTTCGAATGGTAAAAGCTCAATCGAACATTTGGCTATGCGGCCAGTGGCGTCCCTGTTATTGATAATATCATTGGGTGGTACTTCAGATACCACTGTAATTGAACACTCTTGAAAGTAGTGTTGCAATTTATGGGATGCCATGAAGACTGAGTAGGCTATCTTCTGGTAGTGGGGGTATCGGGATTTGCAAAGTGTAAGGACCTCCGATACATAATAGACTGGTTTTTGGGTGGGGAATTTATGTCCCTCTTCCCCTCGTTCGGATGAGCACAGCACTAACCACTTGGTTAATTGCTGAAATATATAATAACATGGGCTCTCCAACACCTGGCGCAACCAGGATTGGGTTGCTTGCAAGGAGGGTTTTAATCTCTTTTAGTCCGGCTGTGGCAGCGTCCGTCCAGTTGAAGTTGTCTGTGCGTCTTAATAGCTTGTAGAGTGGTAGCGCTTTCCCTCCCAATTTGGAGATAAAGCGGCTTAAGGCCGCGACGCACCCAGCTAGTTTCTGGACTTGCTTTAGATTCGTTGGTATGGCCAATTGTGACAAAACTCGGATCTTAGTTGGGTTTGCTTCAATTCCTCTATGGGAAACAATAAACTCGAGCAATTTTCCGGCCAGAACTCCAAAGACACATTTTTCCGGATTAAGCTGTATGTCATATGTTCGGAGGTTGTCGAAGGTGAGGCGGAGATCGTCCACCAGTGTCTCAACGTGCTTTGTCTTGATGACCATGTTGTCCACATATGCTTTGACCGTTTTACCTATTTGTTTTTCTAGGCAAGTTAGAATCATATGCTGGTAGGTAGCCCCAACGTTTTTGAGTCCGAAGGGCATAGTGTTAAAGCGGAAGGGACCATAAGGGGTAATGCACACGATTGTAGCCTGGTCCGATTCCTTCTTCTTGATCTGATCGTATCCGGAATAAGCATCAAGGAAGCACAGAGAGTCGTGCCCTGCTGTTGCATCAATTATTTGGTTAATGCGAGGCAATGGGAAGGGGTCTTTAGGGCAAGCCTTGTTGAGGTCCTTGAAATCGAGACACATGCGCCAGGATTTGTCCTTTTTGGTACCATAACCAAGTTGGCTAACCAATCCGGATGTTTAATCTCCCTAATAAATCAAGCCTCTGACAACTTAGCAAGCTCTTCTCCCATGGCTTGACGCTTAGGTTCGGAGAATCACCGTAGTGTCTGCTTGACGGGTTTGAATCCCTTGATTACATTGGGACTTTGTTCGGCCAGTCTTTATGGGATGTCGGGCATGTCTGAAGGGTTCCAGGCAAAGTTGTCCCAATTCTCTTGCAGGAATGTGCGTAGGGCAACGTCCACTTCCGGATCCAACTGTGCTCTGATAGATGATGTTTTGTAAGGGTCCGTCGGGTGCACTTGGAATTTGACTATTTCCTCGGCTGGCTTTAAAGAGGTGGATTTGGATCTCTTATCGAGGATCACATCGTCCCTATCCACTGTGGATCGTAGGGTGGTTAATTCCTCCGCCGCTAGGGCTTCGGATAGTGCCTCGAGGGCTAAGGATATCGTTTTGTTTTCGGCACGAAGGGCTTTGTCCGCGTCGCTCAAAACTGTGATAATTCCATTAGGTCTGGGCATTTTGAGTTTCATATACCCGTAATGGGGTATAGCTTGAAAGCGTGAGAAAGTGTCCCGGTCGAGGATGGCGTGATATCCACTGTTGAAGGGGACCACATGAAAGAGAAACTCTTAGGATCTATAGTTCTCAGGCGTACCGAACACCACAGCCAGTTTAACTTTTCCCGAGCAGTGTGCTTCTCGACTGGGGATAATACCTCGAAAGGTGGTATTACTTTGCTCGATGTGTGATCTATCCACCTGCATTTTGTTGAGCGTGTCCTCATAGATGAGGTTAAGTCTGCTGCCACCATCCATAAGCACTTCAGTAAGCCGAAAACCATCAACGATGGGGTTTAATACTAAGGCGGCGGGTGCTCGGACTGACCAAGCCTTTGGTTCGTCTTCGGCCATAATGGTTATTGCGTGCCATTCCGTGGGCTCAGTGCGGTAACTTGGTGTACTTCGCCGAGGTTGCGGAGCACCCGTTTGCGCTGATTGTTCGAAGAGAAGGTCTCAAAGACTGTTAGGACGCTGAGGTTGTCCCTCTCCGGAGAGTATTTCTCTAGAGTTGTGGTGAGGATGGCCTCTCCACTTTTTGCTACTTGTCGGGGTATCCAGCATGCTCGGAGGCTATGTGTTGGTATTGTACGCGTAGTGGCATGAATCGGGCAGGACTTGTCCGGCAGTTCGTCTAGAATAGACCTGTGTCCCATGAAGGGTTTATTTTTCCTGCCCATAGACTGGTGGTCGGGTGACCCGCCAGGATGTATCCGCTTGGCCTGGGACGCACACTACTTCAAGGCAGCGGGCTCCGGTTGAGTTTTTTGGGCTCTCCATGTGCTTTCCATCGCATAGTGCTTTTGTACTAGTTGTGATAATTCCGTGAAACTCTGTATGTGGCGACGATCGAGGGCATTGACTATTCCCTTGTCGGTGCAGTTTTGATGGAAAACCAAAATTACATCGCCGTCCGAGCAGTCTAAGATCCTGTTTTTAACAAGCAGGAATCTGGCCCAAAAGTGGTGGACCGTTTCCTGAGGCTGGTGCCACACATACTTCAGGTCGTATATATCTAGAGGACCTGAGTTGCTTGGAGAATATAGATTGTGGTGGGTGGGTGGATTAAATTTGGATCCTGTTCCACATCTGTGTTCGGAGCTAGAACGGTTTCTGAGGCGACCGGTTCGGGTCCGGTTAGGCACAAAGGCTCCGGCAATCCTACGCTTGAACCAGAGTCCGGAGGGCGTAAGGTCCTGTTGATGTCTACTATGCAACTTTATTCTTGTAGACACATGTTAGGCCTCCAAGCGCAGAGTTTTGTAAGACAGTAGCAATTTTCCCTCAAGTGGATGACCTAAAGTTTATCAATCCGTGGGAGGCGTATGATGAAGATAGTCTCTCTCAAGCAACCCTGCAATCAAATACAAGAAATCTCTTGTGTCCCCAACACACCCAATACAATGGCAAATTGTATAGGTGCACTAGTTCGGCGAAGAGATGGTGATAAAAGTGTAGTATGGATAGTAGATATGAGTTTTTGTAGTGCGAACAATAAAAAACAACAAGGTAGTAAATAGTAAAACGGAGCACAAACGGTATTGCCATGCTTGAAAATGAGGCCTAGGGTGCATACATTCACTAGTGCAATCTCTCCACAATGCTAACATAGTTGGATCATATGATTATCCCTCAAAGTGCAATAAAGAATCACTCCCATGTTCCTATTAGCGGAGAACAAAAGATAGAAATTGTCTGTATGGTACGAAACCACCTCAAAGCTATACTTTCCGATCAATCTATCCTAGAGTTCGTACTAAAATAACAGCAAGCTATTCTTTCCAATCGATCTAATCAAGAGTTCGTACTAAAATAACACCATATGATGCATATCAACCAACTCTAATATCACCTAGATACCCCTATGTCACCGCGAGTACACGTGAGTTAATTATACGATATGTATCAAACAATTTCAGATTCATAATACTCAATCCACACAAAGAACTACAAGGAGACCCCAAAGTTTCTATCGGACAAAAGATAATAAAAATGTGCATCAACCCCTATGCATAGATTACCCCAAAGTCACCTCGGGAATCCGCAAGTTGAGTGCCATAACATATATCAAGTGAATCAAAATAATACCCCATTGTCACCACGGGTATTCATATGCAAGACATATATCATGTGTTCTCAGATCTGAACATTCAATCTGACAAGACAAAACTTCAAAGGGTAAAGACTAAATTCATCACAACAAGTGTAGAGACGGGAGAAACATCATATGATCCATCTATGTTAACAAATCCCATGATACATCAAGATTGTGACATCTCAAGATCGCGCGCAAGAGAGATTAAACACATAGCTACTGGTACAAACCCTCAGCCCCGAGGGTGGACTACTCCCTCCTCATCGTGGTGGCCGCCGGGATGATGAAGATGGCAACTGAAGATGATTCCCCCCTCCGGCAGGGTGCCGAAACAGAGTCCCGATTGGTTTACAAGGGCTACAGAGGCTTGCAATGGTGGAACTTCCAATTTAGGGTCTCCCCGAAGGTTTTTGGAATATTTAAGAATTTATAGGGCGAAGAAGGGGTACGGGAGGCCACCGAGATGGGTGATACATCTCCAACGTATCTATAATTTTTTATGTATTCATGCCATGTTTATAATATTTTTACATGATTTTTGTATGATTTGGTTAGAACTAACCGGACTGACGCTGTTTTCTGCACAACTACCATGGTGTTGTTTTTCTGTAGAAATAAAAGTTCTCATAATGCGCTGAAAATCAACGGATATTTTTTCTGGAAAATGTAAAAAAATACTGGAACGAAGAGTTACTGGAGGGGGGTCCTATGGGCCCCACGAGGGTGGAGGGCGCGCCCCCTGCCTCATGGACTCTCCGTGGGGCCCCATGACTTGTTCGCGACGCCAACCTCTCCTATAAATCCCCAAACCTCTAGAACATAACCTCGATTGGGAGTTCCGCCGCCGCAAGCCTCTGTAGCCACCAAAAACCAATCGGTACCCTGTTCCGGTGCCCTGCTGGAGGGAGGATCCATCACCGGTGGCTATCTTCATCATCCCGGCGCTCTCCATGACAAGGAGGGAGTAGTTCACCCTCGGGGCTGAGGGTGTGTACCAGTAGCTATGTGTTTGATCTCTCTCTCTCTCTCTCTCTCTCTCTCTCTCTCTCTCGTGTTCTTGATTTGGCGCGATCTTGATGTACTGTGAGCTTTGCTATTATAGTTGGATCTTATGATGTTTCTCCCCCTCTACCTTCTTGTACTGGATTGAGTTTTCCCTTCGAAGTTATCTTATCTGATTGAGTATTTAAGGATTTGAGAACACTTGATGTATGTCTTGCATGGGAGACCTGTGGTAACAATGGGGTATTCTATTGATCCACTTGATGTATGTTTTGGTGATCGACTTGCGGGTTTTGTGACCTTGGGAATCTATGCATAAGGGTTGGAACACATTTCGTCTTGACTCTCTGGTAGAAACTTTGGGGCACTCTATGAAGTTCTTTGTGTTGGATTGAATAGATGAATCTGAGATTGTGTGATGCATATCGTATAATCATGCCCACAGATACTTGTGGTGACATTGGAGTATCTAGGTGACATTAGGGATTTGGTTGATTTGTGTCTTAAGGTGCTATTTTACTACGAACTCTAGGGCTGTTTGTGAGACTTATAGGAAAAGCCCAATGGATTGATCAGAAATAATAACTTTGAGCCGGTTTCATACCCTACAATAGTCTCTTCGTTTATTCTCCTCTATTAGTGACTTTGGAGTGACTCTTTGTTGCACATTGAGGGATTTTTATATGATCTAATTATGTTATCCTTGTTGAGAGAACTTGCACTAGTGAAAGTATGGACCCTAGGCCTTGTTTCAAAGCATTGCAATACCGTTTGTGCTCACTTTTATCATTAGTTAGCTTGCTGTTTTTATAATTTCAGATTACAAAAACCTATATCTACCATCCATATTGCACTTGTATTACCATCTCTTCACCGAACTAGTGCACCTATACAATTTACCATTGTATTGGGTGTGTTGGGGACACAAGAGACTCTTTGTTATTTGGTTGCAGGGTTGTTTGAGAGAGACCATCTTCATCCTATGCCTCCCACGGATTGATAAACCTTAGGTCATTGACTTGAGGGAAATTTTCTACTATCCTACAAACCTCTGCACTTGGAGGCCCAACAACGTCTACAAGGAGAAGGTTGCATAGTAGACATCAAGATATTTTCTGGCGCCATTGCCGGGGAGGTTAGTGCTTGAAGGTATATATTTAGATCTTGTAATAGAACCTTTTAGTTTCTTGTTTTATCACTATTTTAGTATATAAAAGAAAACTACAAAAAAAATGTAATTGAGGGTGCCTCATATGCTTCATCTTTTTAATATCTTTCGTGAAAATGATGGAAAGGAAAATTGTGCTCAAGTGTTAGAAGAAGAATGCATTAAAACATTTGGCACTAAATATTTGAATGATAAGCATGGTTGCAATTTTGTTAGTATGAATTCCTTGAATATCCATGATGCTAATGATATGCACAACTACAAGCTTGGGGATGCTATGTTTGATGAATATGATATTTTTAGTCCCCCAAGTTTTGATGAGAATATTTATTATAATGAAAGCATGCCTCCTATTTATGATGATTATATTGATAAAAGTGGGTTTGGAAGAGTGTCAACTTTAGGAAGTAATGATTCCACTATTTTGGAGGGTGTTGAATCTTATTGTGATAATTATGAAAGTGGATTTGGAGAGGTCATGACTTTATTTAGTGATGAATCCACTATTTCGGAAGAGGTTCCAATTTATTATGAGAATAAAGTTGCTATCTATGATAATTATTGTGATGACGTGTATGATATAAAGAATAATAATAACCATGAAACTTGTCATCATGATTGGATTATGCCTCACATGATAGTTATTTGGTTGAGTTTGCTCCCACTACTATTCATGAGAATAAATTTGCTTGTGTGGAGAGTAGCAAAAATTTTATGCTTGTAGATCATGAAAAGAATGATTTATGTGATGGTTATATTGTTGAATTCATCTATGATGCTACTGAAAATTATTATTAGGGAGGAATATATGCTTGTAGGAATTGCAATAATATCAAGTTTCCTCTCTATGTGCTTAAAGTTTTGAAGTTATGCTTGTTTTGCCTTCCTATGCTAGTTGATTATTGTTCCCATAAGATGTTTGTTCACAAAATACCTAGGCACGGGAAGTGGGTTACACTTAAATGTGCTAGTCATATTCTTCATGATGCTCCCATTATGTTTCAATTCTTATCTTTTATGTGAGCATCATTGTCATCATCATGCCTAGCTAAAAAGGCATTAAAGAAAAGCGCTTGTTGGGAGACAACCCAATATTTACCCCTACTGTTTTGTGTGTTCACATGATTAAGCTACTGTAGTAATAATGTTTTAGAGCTTTTGTTTCAACAAAGTGCCAAGTAAGACCTTTGGGATAGCTTGCGGTGATAGTTGTATTGATCCTGTTGAAAATCAGAAACTTTTGCGCTTAGTAAATTAGTTTTGAAAATTCACAAAAACGTGATTTTGATCTGATTCTTTTTTATATGTATTGGTAAACAAATGTCTCAGGTTTTACTAATTTTTTAAGATTTTTAGAGTTACAGAAGTATCAGAGATATACATATTACTACAAACTGTTCTGTTTTTGACAGATTCTGTTTTCTATGTGTTGTTTGCTTATTTTGATGAATCTCTGAGTAGTATCGGAGGGTATGAACCATAGAGAAGTTGGAATACAGTAGATATTACACCAATATGAATTTAGAATGAGTTCACAATAGTACCAAAAGTGGTGATTTATTTTCTTATACTAACGGAGCTTACGAGTTTTCTGTTGAGTTTTGTGTTCTGAAGTTTTCAAGTTTTGGGCAAAGATTCAATGGACTATGGAATAAGGAGTGGAAAGAGCCTAAGCTTGGGGATGCCCAAGGCACCCGAAGGTAATATTCAAGGACAACCAAGATCCTAAGCTTAGGGATGCCCCAGATGGCATCCCCTCTTTCGTCTTCGTCTATTGGTAACTTTACTTGGAGCTTTATTTTTATTCACCACATGATATGTGTTTTGATTGGAGCATCATTTTGCTTTATTTTGTTTTGCTTGCTATTTGAATAATATCCCAAGATATGAAATTATTAAATGTAGAGAGTCTCCATATAGTTACATAATTATTCAGCTACTCATTGATCTTCACTTATATCTTTTGGAGTAGTTTGTGGTTTGCTCTAGTGCTTCACTTATATCTTTTTAGAGCATGGCGGTGATTTTATTTTTGAGGAAATAGATGAACTATCATGCTTCACTTATATTATTTTAAGAGACTTAAACAGCATGGTAATTTTATTAAGTTATGAATTTAGTCCTAATATGATGGGCATCCAAGAGGGATATAATAAAAACTTTCATATAAAGTGCATTGGACACTATGAGAAGTTTGATTCCTTATGATTGTTTTGAGATATGAAGATGGTGTTATTAGAGTCATGCTAGTGGAGTAATTGTGAATTTGAGAGATACTTGTGTTAAAGTTTGTGATTCCCGTAGCATGCACGTATAGTGAACCGTTATGTGATGAAGTCGGAGCATGATTTATTTTTTGATTGTCTTCCTTATGAGTGGCAGTCGGGGACGAGCGATGGTCTTTTCCTACCAATCTATCCCCCTAGGAGCATGCGCGTAGTACTTCGTTTCGATAACTAATAGATTTTTCCAATAAGTATGTGAGTTCTTTATGACTAATGTTGAGTCCATGGATTATACGCACTCTCACCCTTCCCCCATTGCTAGCCTCTCTTGTGTCGCGCAACTTTTGCCTGTACCATACGCCCACCATAACCTTCCTCAAAACAGCCACCATACCTACCTATTATGGAATTTCCATAGCCATTCTGAGATATATTTCCATGCAACTTTCCACCATTCCGTTTATTATGACACGCTTCATCATTGTAATATTGCTTTGCATGATCATGTAGTTGACATCGTATTTGTGGCAAAGCCACCATTCATAATTCTTTCATACATGTCACTCTTGATTCATTACACATCCCGGTACACTGCCAGAGGCATTCATATAGAGTCATATTTTGTTCTAAGTATCGAGTTGTAATTCTTGAATTGTAAGTAAATAAAAGTGTGATGATCTTCATTATTAGAGCATTGTCCGAGTGAGGAAAGGATGACGGAGAATATGATTCCCCCACAAGTCGGGATGAGACTCTGGACGAAAAAAAAGAGGCAAAAAAAAAGAGAAGGCCCAAAAAAACAACAAAAAATGAGAGAAAAAGAGAGAAGGGGCAATGCTACTATCCTTTTACCACACTTGTGCTTCAAAGTCTCCTATTTTGTCACTTTCATATACTAGTGGGAATTTTCATTATAGAACTTGGCTTGTATATTCCAATGATGGGCTTCCTCAAAATGCCCTAGGTCTTCGTGAGCAAGCGAGTTGGATGCACACCCACTTAGTTTCTTTTTGAGCTTTCATACACTTATAGCTCTAGTGCATTCGTTGCATGGCAATCCCTACTCACTCACATTGATAACTATTGGTGGGCATCTCCATAGCCCGTTGATACACCTAGTTGATGTGAAACTATCTCCCTCTTTTTGTCTTCTCCACAACCACCATATTCTATTCCACCTATAGTGCTATGTCCATGGCTCACGCTCATGTATTGCGTGAAAGTTGAAAAGGTTTGAGAACATCAAAAGTATGAAACAATTGTTTGGCTTGTCATCGGGGTTGTGCATGATTTAAATATTTTGTGTGATGAAGATGGAGCATAGCAAGACTATACGAGTTTGTAGGGATAGCTTGCTTTAGCCATGTTATTTGAAAAAACATGATTTCTTTATTAGTATGCTTGAAGTATTATTGTTTTTATGTCAATACTAAACTTTTGTTTTGAATCTTATGGATCTGAATATTCTTGCCACAATAGAGAAGATTACACGGATAAATATGTTAGGTAGCATTCCACATCAAAAATTCTGTTTTTATCATTTACCTACTCAAGGACGAGCAGGAATTAAGCTTGGGGATGCTTGATACGTCTCTGACGTATCTATAATTTTTTATGTATTCATGCCATGTTTATAATATTTTTACATGATTTTGGTATGATTTTCTTAGAACTAACCCGGACTAACGTTGTTTTCAGCAGAACTACCGTGGTGTTGTTTTTGTGCAGAAATAAAAGTTCTCGTAATGCGCTAAAAATCAACGGAGATTTTTTCTGGAAAATATAAAAAATACTAGAACGAAGAGTTACCGGAGGGAGTCCTGTGGGCCCCACGAGGGTGGAGGGGTCCCCCTAGGGCGCGCCACCCTACCTCGTGGACTCTATGTGGGCCCCCTAACTTGTTCTCGACGCCAACCTCTCCTATGAATCCCCAAACCTCCACAACATAACCTAGATCGGGAGTTCCGCCGTTGCAAGCCTCTGTAGCCACCAAAAACCAACCAGGACCCTGTTCCGGCGCCCTGTCGGAGGGGGGATCCATCACCGGTGGCCATCTTCATCATCCCGGCGCTCTCCATGGCAAGGAGGGAGTAGTTCACCCTTGGGGCTGAGGGTATGTACCAGTAGCTATGTGTTTGAAATCTCTCTCTCGTGTTCTTGATTTGGCACGATCTTGATGTATCGCGAGGTTTGCTATTATAGTTGGATCTTATGATGTTTCTCCCCCTCTACCTTCTTGTAATGGATTGAGTTTTCCCTTTGAAGTTATCTTATCTGATTGAGTCTTTAACGATTAGAGAACACTTGATGTATGTCTTGTGTGGATACCCATGGTGACAATGGGGTATTCTATTGATCCACTTGATGTGTGTTTTTGTGATCAACTTGCGGGTTCCGTGACCTTGGGAATCTATGCATAGGGGTTGGCACACGTTTTCGTCTTGAATCTCCGGTAGAAACTTTGGGGCACTCTATGAAGTTCTTTGTGTTGGATTGAATAGATGAATCTGAGATTGTGTGATGCATATCATATAATCATACCCGCGGAAACTTGTGGTGACATTCGAGTATCTAGGTGACATTAGGGTTTTGGTTGATTTGTGTCTTAAGGTGTTATTTTACTACGAACTCTAGACTATTTGTTACACTTATAGGAATAGCCCAATGGATTGATCGGAAACAATAACTTTGAGGTGGTTTCGTACCCTACAATAATCTCTTCGTTTGTTCTCCTCTATTAGTGACTTTGGAGTGACTCTTTGTTGCACACTGATGGATTGTTATATGATCTAATTATGTTACCCTTGTTGAGAGAACTTGCACTAGTGAAAGTATGAACCCTAGGCCTTGTTTTGAAGTATTGAAATACTATTTGTGCTTACTTTTATCATTAGTTACCTTGCTGTTTTTATAATTTCAGATTAAAAAAACATATATCTACCATCCATATTGCACTTGTATTACCATCTCTTCGCCGAACTAGTGCACCTATACAATTTACCATTGTATTAGGTGTGTTGGGGACACAAGAGACTCTTTGTTATTTAGTTGCAGGGTTGTTTCAGAGAGACCATCTTCATCCTACGCCTCCCACGGATTGATAAACCTTAGGTCATCCACTTGAGGGAAATTTGCTACTGTCCTACAAACCTCTGCACTTGGAGGCCCAACATCGTCTACAAGGAGAAGGTTGCGTAGTATACATCAGTGGGCACAACCCACCTGGGCACGCCTGGGCACCTAGGCGTGCCCTGGTGGGTTGTACCCCCCTGGGGCACCCCCCAGGTGCTGCTTTGGCCCATTGGTTCTCTTCTGGTCCATAAAAAGTTCACAAAAAGTTTCGCGGTGTTTGGAGAACTTTCATTTCTGCACAAAAAACAACACCACGGTAGTTCTGCTGAAAACAGCGTCAGTCCGGGTTAGTTCCATGCAAATCATAGCAAAGCCATATAAAATTATTGTAGACATGGCATGTATACTTCATAAATTATAGATACGTTGGAGACATATCAGCATCCCCAAGCTTAATTCCTACTCTTTCTCGAGTAGGTAAATGATAAAAGAAATAATTTATGAAGTGTGAATTGTAGCAAAGTGCACAAGTTTGATCAATGACAATTTCAAGCACTTTTCGTAGCATCATAACAGCAATTCTTTCCTATAGAACTTCTCATGTTATAGTAGCAACCAATTCATATGTTAAGGTTCAAACAATGAATTCTCTTGAAACTCAACAACCTATGTTCTCAGCTACCAAGCAATTGCAATTCAACTTATTCAACAGATTCTAACTAAGAGCTCCACATACTCAACCATCATATAGACTTCTAAGATTGCTAACACTCACCGCGTGCACATGAGCAAAACGTTTCAATCGGACACATAGAAAGATATGGGCTTATCATTTTTCCTCCCAACGTATTCACCTCAAGGGTGATCTCAACAATAATAACTCATGCTACCCATATCCAACTGGATATATGTTTCTAGATCTTTCCTAACCACATGATGCTTGCCAAAGGAGAAAAACAAAAAGGAATAGAGAGAAAAACTTTGACTCTTGCCTGAAAGTAAATACTGAAAAGTAAAAGATAGGCCCTTCGCAGAGGGGAGTAGAGGTTGCCATGAGCTTATTTGTTTGTATTCTCAACCCCTTAGTGCAAAAGAATGTCACGTTATATTGCCCCTTATGATAGCAACCTTTATTATGCAGTTTGTCGCTTTTATTCTTTGCCATCACAAGTTCGTACAACGCTCAATTTTCTACTACACTAAATGATCTAACACTTTTATAAGCAATTTTTATTGCCTTATTGCACCGATGACAACTTACTTGAAGGATCTTGCTCAATCCTTAGGTAGGTATGGTGGACTCTCAAAACAAAAATTGGGTTCAAGGGTTTTTGGATGCACAAGTAGTATCTCTACTTGGTGCGGAATTTTTCACTAGCAAAGATAGGGGGCAAGCACCACATGTCTAAGAATCTATGACAATATAAATTCTATGTGAATATGAACAAATATAAATCATTACGTTGTCTTCCTTGTCCAATGTCAACAATTTTGACATATAATATTTTGATGGGGGCTCACAATCATAAAAGATTTCTAAGATAGTGTATTTGCATGTGAAAGTTCTCTTCCTTATACTAACTATTCGTGAATGGCTTGTATGACCAATATTGTGATTGTCAAGCTTCAAAAGCTTTCACTTTCTAAACCCAATGTGAAGCCACTACTAGGCATGATATGAACATATAATTGTAACTTCATGATATTCAATCCATTCAACAATTTACTCATAGGATATAAGTGAAGCACGAGAGTAAATGACAAACTACTCCAAAAAGATATAAGTGAAGATCAAGCAAGTAGTTAAGTAAAAGGATAGCTAATTGAGGAGACTCTCTTATTTAAAAGTTTAAGATCTAAGTATTTTATTAAAACAGCAAGTAAAACAAAACAAAATGACATTCCAAGAATAGCACACATCATGTGAAGAAGCAAAAACTTAGGCTCAACCGATACTAACCGATAATTGTTGAAGAAGAAAGGTGGGATGCCTACCAGGGCATGCCCAAGCTTAGATGCTTGAGAATTTTTGAAATGTAAATTTGGGATGCCTTGGTCATCCCCAAGCTTGAGCTTTTGTGTCTCCTTAATTCCTCTCATATCACGGTTTCCCTATATCTCGAAAACTTCATCCACACAAAACTCAACAGAACTCGTGAGATAAGTTAGTATAAACCAATGCAAAAAACTTATCATTCTCTACTGTAGAAAATCACAAAAATTATTATTCAACATTTCATACTAAATGCCTTTATATTTAATACTCCTATCCTCAAATAGAATCATTAAACAAGCAAACATATGCAAACAATGCAAACATAACAACAATCTGCCAAAACAGTACAGTCTGTAAAGAATGCAATATTCATCATACTTCCCTAACTCCAAAAAATCTGAAAACTTATCACACTTTATAAAATTTATCAGAGCTTATTTTGCAAAAAGTTTCAACAATTTATCACATTCTGACTTTTCTATGGAATTTTTGAAATATCGGTAAACTTTCTGTTTTGAAACAGCAACATGTAAACTTGCAAAATAAGCATGGCAAACGCTATCATTGCCACTTTTATTGAAATAAAAGATGCAAAAAATTATTCTAAATAACAGCAAGAAAATCCTAACAAACTAAATTGATGCTCCAAGCAAAACACATATCATGCGACGAATGAAAACATAGTTCCAAGTGAGGTTACCGATAATGTTGGAGACAAAAGGGGGGATGCCTTCCGGGGCATCCCCAAGCTTAGTTGCTTTGATCTTCCTTGAATATTACCTTGGGGTGCCTTGGGCATCCCCAAGCTTAGGATCTTGTCACTCATTATTCTCCTCATATCGACATCTCATCCAAAACTTGAAAACTTCAATCACACAAAACTTAACGAAACTTCGTGAGATAGGTTAGTATGATAATGAGCAAATCATTTCGCTTTGGTACTGTAAAAGACAAAATTCATAAATTTTTTAACACAA
Organism: Triticum aestivum; assembly: GCF_018294505.1. Lineage (NCBI taxonomy): Eukaryota > Viridiplantae > Streptophyta > Magnoliopsida > Poales > Poaceae > Triticum > Triticum aestivum. Next base: position 510,544,097 of record NC_057795.1, read on the forward strand.
TGCCTACTGTAAAATATCATTTCCACAATTTATATTGAGCAGTATAAGCCATAGAAACAAGCAAACAAGCAAACTATGCATTGAAAACATAATCTGTCAAAAACAGAACAGTCTATAGTAATCTGTACTCAAACCATGCTTATGCTACTCAAACAATTATGAAAAAATTAGGACCACGTGATAAATTTGTATATTAATATTCTGCAAAAAGAATCAACTCAAAATCAATCTTCTGTTAAAAATGAAAGTTATTTTCAGAGCACAAAAGTTCCTGCTTTTCAGCAAGATCAAATCAACTATCACCCAACATGATCCCAAAGGCTTTACTTGGCACTTTATTGAAACAAAAACAATAAAACATGATTACTACAGTACCATAATCATGTGAACACACAAAAACAATAGGTAAAAGTGTTGGGTTGTCTCCCAACAAGCGCTTTTTTAATGCCTTTTAGCTAGGCATGATGAGTTCAATGATGCTCGCATAAAAGATAAAAAATGAAACATAAAGAGAGCATCATGAATCACAAGTTCCACTCTCATAATAATTTTCAGTAGTATCATGAATAGATTCATCCATAGAACCATCACATAAAGCATTCTTTTCATGATCCAAAAGTATAGAAGATTTATCACTCTTTATGGCATACATGTCATCATAATAATCATCATAAGTAGCAACTTTGTTCTCATCATGATCAATTGAATCATCTTACAAAATAGTGGATGTATCACTAAATAAAGTCATGACCTCTCCAAATCCACTTTCATCAATATTGTAATAAGATTCAACACCCTCCAAAATAGTGGGATCACTACTACCTAGAGTTGACACTCTTCCAAACCCACTTTCATCATTGTAATCATCAATAGGAGGCATGCTATCATCATAATAAATTTTATTATCAAAAGTAGAAGGAATCAAAGGATCATATTCATTATGAAAAGCATCCCCAAGCTTGGGACAAGCATTATTTTCAGCAAATAAATCTTCAAACATTTCATACTCATCAAACATTGCATCCCCAAGCTTGTGGTTTTTCATATCATCATAATCATTCTTTTCAATAGCATGAATGGCACCGATAGTATAGCAAACATTATTATCATATTCTTACAAGCAAGTGCCAAAAAGATCTTCAAGGTCATAAGAGACATCATTGTCTTCCCAATCATAATCATCACAACAAGTAGTAGGCATCACAAAATCATACTCAATATCATCAACCTCCATCAACATATTTGATTCACTTTCATAAGGCACAACGGTGATAGGAGCAATATTACTTGGGAGAGTTACGTTTTTACCTCTACCTTTTCTTCTTTTCTTTTTCTTCTTCACCACCTCACGTGTTGGTTTAATCAAATTTTTCGAGCTTCTTGTTGAAGATATTGATTGGATAGGAAGCTCCTCCTCGTTACCTGATTCATCATAATAAACACTAGGAGGGTATTGGGAAATATTTTCCCTTTCATTAGTACTCTATTTGTTTTCTTGTCTTTAGATAGTTGGCAATATAAGGATTCTCAATGCAATTTTCTGCACAAAACATATAAATTTCCTCTAGATCAAAATCAAGAAATCTATTGAGATTAAATTTTGGAATATCCATAGTTATACGTTTCATTTCTTCATACCCTAAAAGAAGACTGAGCTCTTTATAATGCTCAAGGGTAATCAAGTTATCACAATTTTTGGAGACAATTTGATCATGAAACAAATAACATTGGAGATTTAAATGACCACGTTCATTGCAAAGTTCACAAGGATGGCGAAAAATATTAAATCTTTTAGCACAATCATCTAGCCTCTCCTCCAACTTTTTTGTTTCTAAATATTTATGCTTCTTACAAAATCCATCTTCCCTTTTTGGTGTGTGTGTGTGCACTCTCAATTTACTCCACAGAAATTGACATTCTTATAGGATACATCATTATCATGGCTAGTGCAATCATCATTAACATTTTGGATATTCGAAGAATTCATACTAACAACATTGCAATCATGCTCATCATTCGAATAATTTGTGCCAAACAATTTATTGACTTCTTCTTCTAACAATTGAGCACAATTTTCTGAACCATCATTTTCAAGAAAGACATTATAATGATGATCAATAATATGATGCAACCTTAATTCCATTTTTTTACGTAGTTTTCTTTTATAAACCAAACTAGTGATAAAACAAGAAACTAAAAGATTCGATTGCAAGATCTAAAGATACACCTTCAAGCACTCACCTCCCCGGCAACGGCGCCACAAAAGAGCTTGATGTCTACTATGCAAGTTTATTCTGGTAGACACGTGTTGGGCCTCCAAGCGCAGAGTTTTCTAGGACAGTAGCGTTTTTCCCTCAAGTGGATGACCTAAGGTTTATTTATCAATCCGTGGGAGGCGTAGGATGAAGATAGTCTCTCTCAAGCAACTCTGCAATCAAATACAAGAAATCTCTTGTGTCCCCAACACACCAAATACAATGCCAAATTGTATAGGTGCACTAGTTCGGCAAAGAGATGGTGATAAAAGTGTAGTATGGATAGTAGAGATGAGTTTTTGTAGTGGGGACAATAAAAAACAGCAAGGTAGTAAATAGTAAAATGGAGCACAAACGGTATTGCAATTCTTGAAAATGAGGCCTAGGGTGCATACTTTCACTAGTGCAATCTCTCAACAATTCTAACATAGTTGGATCATATGATTATCCCTCAAAGTGCAATAAAGAATCACTCCCAAGTTCCTATTAGCGGAGAACAAAAGATAGAAATTGTTTGTGGGGTACGAAACCACCTCAAAGCTATTCTTTTCGATCAATCTATCCTAGAGTTCGTACTAACATAACAATAAGCTATTCTTTCCGATCGATTTAATCAAGAGTTCGTACTAAAATAACACCATATGATGCATATCAACCAACTCTAATGTCACCTAGATACCCCAATGTCACCGCGAGTACCCATGAGTTAATTATACGATATGTATCAAACAATTTCAGATTCATAATACTCAATTCACACAAAGAACTACAAGGAGACCCCCAAAGTTTCTATCGAAGAAAAGATAATAAAAACGTGCATCAACCCCTATGCATAGATTACCCCAAAGTCACCTCGGGAATCCGCAAGTTGAGTGCCATAACATATATCAAGTGAATCAAAATAATACCCCATTGTCACCACGGGTATTCATATGCAAGACATATATCATGTGTTCTCATATCTGAACATTCAATCCGACAAGACAAAACTTCAAAGGGTAAAGACTCAATTTATCACAACAAGTGTAGAGAGGGGAGAAACATCATAGGATCCATCTATGTTAACAAAGCCCATGATACATCAAGATTGTGACATCTCAAGATCGCACGCGAGAGAGATTAAACACATAACTACTGGTACAAACCCTCAGCCCCGAGGGTGGACTACTCCCTCCTCATCGTGGTGGACGCCGAGATGATAAAGATGGCCACCGGAGATGATTCCCCCCTCCGGCAGGGTGCCGGAACGGGTTTCCGATTGGTTTTTGGTGGCTACAAAGGCTTGCGGCAGTGAAACTTCCAATCTAGGGTCTCCCCGAGGGTTTTTGGAATATTTGGGAATTTATAGGGCGAAGAAGAGGTACGGGAGGCCACCGAGGTGGGCACAACCCACCAGGGCGCGCCCACCGTTCGGCGTCGCAAAACCCCACTCTCCCTGTGTATTGTTGGGCAGCAATCGGCATACGAGCATAGGCCACACCCACGCACCATACACATAAGTTGGCGCACCGCCCTCCGCGCGGTCGTGCCTACCACCACCCCAAAACACACCGTCGTCAAGCCGTAGTCACGGCAGCGGCGAGTAGAAAACTGCGGGTTTGGTACCATGCGGTTTACCATGCCGGGAAAAAGGGACATGATCATGGTAACATGGCCCGAGGTGATGGCTCCTTTTCGGGCTCCTGTCGGCGGAACCCGAGGAGGCCGCTTTCTCTTGGAAACACGCCTTTTTCCGGCGACCGATGGATGTGCGAGCCGACCGATGGCAGCCTTCGAATTTAAAAACCATGGCACAGCACCGCACAATACACACCTGAAGCATCATAGTGAAAAAGAAGCCAGAGCTTTGACCGGATCAGGCAGGGCCGAGGACGCATGCGACCAAAGCACCGTTCGCCTGGCCGAGAGATGCGCTAGTACATGCAGATCAACACGCAGCCATACTGATACTAATAAGCAGTGGGGGTTTTATACTACTCGTTTGTTGGAATTTAAGTGCCCCGACGATGTGGGAGCGTTGGAGCTACGTCACACTCTATATAAGCTGCACTCCTCCTGAGCTGGGGTTAAGCAATCTCTGTAATCACACCCCTCAAGAAAAGCAAGCCTCATAGCACAAGACGTAGGGCTATTACCTCCACCGAGAGGGGCCTGAACTCGTTAAACACCGAGTCTTGCGCCTGCGATGTAGCTAGGCTCTACCCCTCTTCCATAACCCTAGTACTCATTGTTAGGATCGTAACCCCGACAACAGGTTCTTAATTTGAATCAGTTTATTCTAGTGGGGGAACGCTGAGTGAGGAGGATGTCCTCCCTCTTGAAGAGGTATTAGCCCTACGTCTCGAGCTCTAGAGTTGTGTTTTCTTAGGAGATGTCTGGTTACAGGAGGTTGCAAACCCTTGCCCGAGTGCTAGGGCGGCTTATATAGAGTGCACTGCCCCTCATTATGGCTACGTTACAAGGGGAGATAAGAGGTGTCGGTGTCAAAACCGGTAGACCTTGGGCATGGGGGGCTGAGCTATGAGATCAGATTGATGGGTAACAAGAGACGAGGGACAAGGTGTTTTACCCAGGTTTGGGTCCTCCTTAAGGAGGTAAAACCCTACGTCCCGCTCTTGCTTTTATTATGGGTGTATCAAACTACATAGTTGATCTACCTCGAGATCGTAAGTTGTGGATTAAACCCTAAGGGAACTGGTGGTGATGATGAATGTCCCTCTACCGACTAAACCCTCCGGTTTATATGGGCACTAGGGGTATCTAGGGTTACACATGGTCGTTAGTCATCTAGGGGTTACATGCTGAATCTAACAGATATACTTGGAGTACACGCCAAGTCCTCGGTCAAGCCCAATATGTTTGCGCCATGGGTTAGAGGCCTCCGGACTCCCTCCTCGTCAACGGGCTATCAGTCCAGCCCATGGACTATACCTGCTAGGCCAGGACCCCCTAGTCTAGGACACCGTCAAGAGGTAGAGTTACTACGGGCGTTACAAGGAAATGTCATTATAACTACGCTTGAAGTCCAACATTAAGTCCCTCGAATGTTACAGCTCCCACGTCGCCTCTTCAACTTCCATGTCCGAGTGTTGTGAATGAGGTCGACTGGTAGAAGCGTGTCCGAGTGGCTAGACTATAACCGAGTGGATATACAAAAGTGTGCATCCGAATACGCCTATGGTTCGGAGACCTTCCAACGATGATGTGGGGCCCTAGGCTGGCCCTTAATGTTAGGTCCATGGCACCACCCCTAGTAGGTGACCCCATCACCGGCCGAGGGAGCGCCGCCTGCTGCACGACCGGCTGAACACGCCTCCTCACCGCATCCAACCGGCTTCAGACTGCCCCACCTACCTCCATTGAACCCGCTCGTGTGCCGAGAAATCTACTTCAGCCACACGTTCGTTTGCCAGCCGACCGGCATTAAACACAATGTCGGCTGGCTCCTCGTGTCTGCCCGTTATTTAAACGAGGCCAGACGCCTGTCAAGAACTGCACCACACCTCCGCTCCCCATCTCCTCCTTGCACCATATTTTGCACACTTTCCATGACATCCGGCGAGCAGGAAGAGGGGTACTACGGCATAAAAGAAGGTTGGGTGGCCCGTTGAGCCTGCCTGTTGCGAGCTAGGAAACTCGCTGCTCCACCTCCCTTCCCACCCTAGGCGTCAGTACCATGGGCGAGGCTGTAGGTGGGCTAGACGAGATGCATGCCGCCGCTCCAAGCTTGCCCCTGGTGCAACAACTCACCGCTCCAAGCCAGATCGCATAGGAGTGGCCAGTTGTTCCACGTCGACACGTGGGGGAGCACGATGGCACATACACCATGGATGTTGTGGCCGCTGTTGTGTCATCACACTCTTCCCACACCTAAGGTCGCGCCATGCGCCGCAAACGTTAAAAAAATCACACCCTGTCGGCGGAGGCGGCCAGCACGTTCGTGGCCGCCGCTCACACCAAGGAAAATTAGGCCATGGGAGGCCACCGCCGATTCATGTTGGCTATCGCCATCGTGTCGCGTGCATACATAGTCGATGTCTTGCCCGGTTCAGCGCAGACCATCGACGACCCCCACCTCTGCTTCACGAAAGTGGAGTAGGGCACTCTTCCCCTCCGGCTGAAGCATGGCCACTCCGAGGAGCGGCGTGACCGGACATAAGGAAAATATGGCGGAGGCGGAAGCCACAGAGGGTAGCCATGTCGTGGGAATGGGGATCCGCCGCGACCAGCATTAGACTAGGTGATTAGTTGAAGTATGTCCGAAATTATGCCTCGAGAGTTGGACGAGCTCCGCTTTTAGTTGGAGTATGTCCGAAATAATACCTCGAGAGTTGGACGAGCTCCGCTTTTAGTTGGAGTAATTCCGGTTTATATGGAATCCAGCGAGTCCGCACAAATTTTGTTCAGTCAGTTCAAACAGTGGCTGAAATTTATGCGGGACGGCACTGGATGGTTGTCTCCTGCATTATTATCCGCGCAATGGCCCCCATTTCTACGGACGGATGCAGGAGCAAATTTGTGGTTCAGCGTTGGAGATGCCCTTATAGGTGAAGGGGTAAAATTGTTGGTTGCTGCAAGTTGTGGTTGACATTTTAAGTATTCCCTCTCTCTCAGTTTACAGGGCGTCCCCTAAGTCATCAATTTGACCAATCTAATATAAGTCATATATTATAAAAATACACCAATATAAACTTCAGATGTTCTATTTTCAAACAGTATATTTTTTGTGTTATATAGTTTATATTAGGGTGATAAAATTGACAAGTAGGTATATGCGCAGGACTTGTACTCGCTCCGTCTAGGTGAGTAAGTCATCTTAGGTTGTGCACCATGACCAAGGAGGGGGTGAAAACGAGAGACCTTAATGTTTATTTTCTAATTAATAGCATTGCATGCAATTAACTAACCACTGCATGTCGTGTTTAGGCTAGCCATAGTGGGGTAACTTAGGTAGAAACTTAACACATCCCAAGATAATTTTGCTTATGTGGCATGTATTTAATGAGGAAAGAGGTGTTTGTGATAACATAATATGTTACTGTAACATAGCATTTTCCGAGGCAAAATGAGTCTATGAACTAATAAATGAAGTCATCTATGATACTACTACTATGTTTCTTTGCATTATGAAGATAGTAACTTAGACTAGTATCATATGCATGATACTAGTATAAGTTACTCCCCACTATGACCAGCCTTAGTAGTCTCAAGTCATTAAAAGCATGCACACCCCTTTTATTGGTTGATATGTCAAGAAACAAGAATGAAGTAAAAATTAATACACCGCGCCTAAGTGTTTTGGGGTTATTTGATTTTCGTAAGATGACTTACACACCTAGACAGAGGGAGTAAACCAAAACGGAGGAAGTAGAAGTAGTTGGGCTAGTGTCAGTGTGGTCGTATTGAGGGCCGTTAATTGGTGCTGGGGACTGAATCTTGACTTTACCCCGGGAGCAGAGGGAAGGTTCTGATGTGATTTGTAGGTTGTGGGGAAAAATATCTTCAGGATTGACATGTTCTGGAGTTCTTAGAGCATTACTAGTAGAACTCTCAAACCCTCAAACCCTCACTAGCATTTTAAGGGTCCAAAAATAATTTTTTTGTGCACTTTTACGGGTTGAAAAACAGGGGCAAAGATTAGAACCCTCAAACCCAACCCTTATAACGGAATATTCCCCATGAACGACGTTGTCGTTGCGCGCGGGAGGTCGACGGGGTGGCCGCCGGCGACGGGGGCGACTAGCAGCGGCGGTCGCGGGCGTGGGTGCGGGAGTTGGGAGGATTTTTCCCTCCCGCGCGAGGATAACCGCCAAATGAGGGTTGGGGTAGGTTTTGCTCCCAACCCTTATTTTTGAGGATTGGGAGAGGATTTAAGGGTTTGACCTTTAAAAAATTTAAGAATTTGAGGATTAAGGGATTCTAGTCTACGGCTTTTTTTCGACGAAAACGATAAAAAAGCAGTTATTTTTAGGGTTCGAAAATTTAAGGGCTCTACTAGTAATGCTCTTACGTTTTCATAGTACTCCTATAAGCTGTGGTGGATACATCGATGCTTCTCGTTCGTACTGCCGCAATAATTAGCTGACCAATACTCTGAACTATTCTTGTGATATGTGAGCGATTTTTTTTTTTGCCGGAATATGTGAGCGTTGCTCCTAGAATAAAAAAACTTCCATAAGGTTGACATCGGCCGTTGCATATCTATCAACTCTGCTAAAAGTCGACTTCGGCGGTCGCAAATCTATCAACAACTCTGCTAAAAGTCAATCTTACAGAAAATATCGCTCAATGGCGACAGGAAGTCGATTAATCTAAGTGAACCGGACTGAAAATGGAAATACAGGGAGACTTCTGGTGCCACCAGTGTAGTAGCACCGGTGCGGTACTTAGCAAGAGTCGTTGTACAGCTAACCTAAAAGCGGTGGCAGCCGAGGAGTTTTGAGTACGTAAGTTGCAGTCCACCCACAACGCATCTCCCGTCCCGTGCATCAAACGTGCGAAGGAGCCCGAGGAGATACGAGATGCGCCGGTGGCGGTGGCCCTCGCCGCACTTCAACACCGACTCATCCTCCTCCCTCCCCACCGCAACGGCTCAACGTGACGACCCACATGGCCGCTGGTTGCGCGCAACCACCTTTCCACCGATCACGAAGCCCCAACTCCACGTCGCCGTTCGGCCTCGCAACCCCACTCTCCCTGTGTATTGTTGGGCAGCAATCGGCATACGAGCATAGGCCACACCCACGCACCACCCACACAAGTTGGCGCACCGCCCTGCGCGCGGTCGTGCCTACCACCACCCCAAAACACACCGTCGTCAAGCCGGAGTCACGGCAGCGGCGAGTAGATAACCGCGGGTTGGGTACCGTGCGGTTTACCCTGCTGGAAAAAGCGACAGGATCATGGTAACAGGGCCCGAGGCGATGGCTCCTTTTCGGGCTCCCGCCGGCGGAACCCGAGGAGGCCGCTTTCTCTTGGAAACACGCCTTTTTTTCCGGCGACCGATGGATGTGCGAGCCGACCGATGGCAGCCTTCGAATTTAAAAACCGCGGCGCAGCACCGCACAGTACACACCCGAAGCGTCGCAGCGAAAAAGAAGCCAGAGCTTTGACCGGATCAGGCAGGGCCGAGGACGCATGCGACCAAAGCACCGCTCTCACCTGGCCGAGAGATGCGCTACATGCGGCCCAGAGGTATTGCGATAAGCGGTGGGGTTTTCATTTATACGGTGCAATTTAGGGTCCGGAATTCCGGATACGTCCCAGGGGCCATTAATGGCACGGAAAGCTCAGTGTGATTGGGATCGGGATTCGGGCCAGCGCCGGAGCCACCCGTTCCAGCTATGCCCACGCTGGATCGACCGTCCGTCCGAGCAAGCCAGCCAAGATTAGGAGAGGAGGCCAGAGGCGTTGTTTTCAGACGGTGGCGCGGAGATGCAGATTCTCAGGCGGTTGGGCGCGCGCACCGGACAAAACTGTTCTTCTCACATGCTGTCACGTACCACGCCACAGCCGCAGAAGCATAGCGCACACATGACACCCCGATTAAGATAAACTCTAGTGCCCCTCAGATGCACACAAGGGGAGAAACACCTTGATTAAGATATGACACGCATCATTACCAAATAAATGAGACCGCCATACGCTTCCATTCATTCCGAGGACAAGTACAATTCTATAATTAAATTTATTATTATAAAGCCGAGCCTAACTTTGCGGCTGTTGCCGCTAAAGCAACGAACGAAATGAAATACTACTGCAACTAGCTATTACAGCAAAAATCAACAAATCCTTTCTTTTTCGTCATAAGCAACGAACGCCCTTATTCATTCATGGAGCCCACGGCAAAGCTTCAAGCGCAAGCCAAAGGCTGCAAAAGGGGGGAACAGAGAGGGAAACCTTAGCTGGATGTGCGCTGGGACTCCTTGGCAAAGCGGCAAAGCCATGGACGGAGACGGAGAGATAACATGGGCCTTTTATTTCTGCTCCTTCAAGATTAGCCACATTTCACTTCCAACATTATCATCTATCATCTCGCTTGCTACAAACAGCTAACACATCTCTCTCGTCTCCGGAAGCACCCCACTTATTGTTTCTAACAAACCGACTACTAGACATGGATTTCTTGTTTCTTCATCCATCTCCACCGCTTATCGCCGGCACCCCAAAACCAATGTGTCACCAATCCAAAATACACACCTGCTAAAACTGACGCTGCTAATACTGCTCTTCTACTTCTATTACTAGGATATGACCACTACAACCTACTACAAATTACTGCTGATACTAATTTTTATTTTCGAGATTAAACGGAGCCAAGAACGCGGAATGTTCCGGCAGGAGACTGGGTTCACGAACTGTGGCAGAGCGCCGGTGGCGCCGAGGCCTCCGCAGCTCGCATCTTCTGGCTTGCGAGCATGGCGTTGCTCCGACTGATCAAGGCATCTGCGCAACAACAGAGCTCGCTGTCAGATTAACTTGCCATTAATTAACACAATTAAGCTAGTTCAGGATGAGATGTTTACCATGATCAAGAACGATGCCGCCGGCGTAGCGAGGCTGGGCGCCGAGGTCGTCGAGGTTCAGATTCAGAGCATGCACGACACGGGCGGGGACAAGAACCGTCGAGCAGCCTGCAATGACGCGAAAAACACCAAACAGGAAGAATATTTAGCCACCAACGACGAACGCCAGCCCGGGTAATCAACAACCAGAACGGCCAAAACAGGTGTTACGAGGGGCACACGCACCAGACTTCTTCCTGGCCTCGGCGGGGGCGCCGGCCGGGCGCGGGAGGAAGACGCCGGTGCCATTGCGCTCGCGCTTGGCCCCGGGCGGCGTCAGGAAGACGGCCCGCATGCCAGCGGCGGCGGGATGGGTAGGGTGGGGTGCAGGCGTATGCTGCAGCTGCGTCTTCAACAGCGGCGGGAACGACGCCGGGCTCAGGTCAATAGGAGCGGCGCCCGCCCTCTTGGCTGCCGCGTTACGGCGCACGCCCCATGCGGCGGCCGCGGCCAGCTGCCGGTCCCTCTGCTGCTTGAAGAGCTGCTGCTGTTTGAGGAGATGATACTGCATAACACAAACACAAAACAAAGATGTTAAAACCAAGAAATCTTGAGGTAGGAGACGCATAACAAGAGCGCCATGCAACTGAGAACTCACCCTGGCAGCCTGTATCTGGCGCTGCGTGATGAGGTGCGCGAACGGGTGGTAGTACACGCCGCCCGCGGCCGTGCCGGCTGGCAAGGGCACGTGAGGCGGCGGAGGAGGAGGCGAGGCCTTCCGCGCAGGCGGCAGAAAGCCACCGCCGCCGTGTAGGCCGTAGGGGTTGCCCGGCGCCGGGATGCTGTTGACCAGCCCGGCTGCCTCGTAGAGGACGTCCCACGGGTCGGCCGGCTGCTGCTCCAGCGGGGACGACGGCGGCGAGTTCCCGTGAGACGCGCCGCTGTTGGGGCTCTCCTGGCCCGACTTAGGCAGCCCACACAGCGTCGACTTGGGCGACCCTGCAGTCACCTCCTCCTGCCAAACAAAGAAGCCAAGAGTCAGGAACCGGCGCAGGTACTACGCATAACAAACCACGCAAACAGAAAGATTGAAGGAGCAAGAAACCAACCTTGGCAGGCGTGACGGCGAGTTTGTCACCGCCGAGGAGGCCCGCGAGGCGGCGCGAGAGGCCAGCCAAGCTGTCCTCCTCATCACTCTCGCTCCGCGCGGCCACCGCCGCCTTCTCCTCCTCGGAGAAGAAGTCGTCGTCCAAGAACTCGTCAGGAAGAAGGAACTCCTCGCCGCCGTCGGACCACTCCACCGCCATTTGCTCCACCTTGAAGAATCCTAGTCCGGGCAATCCGAGCGAGCGGGCCGGCCGTCGAATGGAAGGCAGAGGAGTGCTGTGCTTATCAGCGGAGAGAGGTGGGGGGTCGTGGGACGGAGAAGGAGAGGAGAGGGAGGGGAATGTCGATGGGCTTCGGCGGGTGCAAATGCTGCTCTCCCTCTCTGTCCGATGGGTTTATAAAAGAGAGGCCAGCGGCGAGATTTGTGGGGAAATAATTATTTTCCTTCATTAAGGAGCTCTCTTTTCTTTTTTAACCTGCCGTGCATGCATTTGTGAGTGGAGTGAGCTGTGCCTGTGACGATGCGTGTGAACCGTAGCCCGGTAGGCTCAGCTCGCATACTAGTACCTCGTCTGCACACAATTTCTGAAGTATATTCTGACTTTTTTCTTCAGAATGAATTGTGCTCCGAACTTTTTCTTTTACCCACTTTTTTTTAAAATTATTTACAAATTGTGCTCCGATTAATTGCACGGAGCATGTTGCACTCTGCCTGCTGTAATCTATCGTTCTAGATCTGATATACAGTAGTAGCATTATAGGTTACTATTATTATTATTAATACATTTTATGTGCGCCATGTCAATGGCATTCCACCCACTCACCAGATAGTTAACGGTAGCTGAACCCACTCTACAACCAAATCAGAATAGCGGGAAAGGCAAATTTTCTTCCTTCGTCAGGCACTGACCTAAACCTAAACCGAAACTAGTGCAGTGAGCGCCTGCCGGCCGGCCGGCCAGTGCCGCAAGTGCAACTGCTCTGCTCTGGCTCAGGCTGGTCAGGCTGGTCATAGTGGGGAGTAACTTAGACTAGTATCATACATATGTTACTAGTCTATATTATTACCTTCATAGTGGGTAGTGTCATAGGTGTGGTAACATAGTTGCCTTCATTTATTACTTTGTAGACTCATTATGCATTGGAAACCGCTATGTGATGGTAACATATTATGTTACTCTATTTGCCTCTCTCCTCATTAACTACTTGCCACATCACCATGATCATAGTGGGAGTAACATAGATAGTAACATAGATGCCACATAAACAAAATTGGTGATGTGGCAAGTAGTTAATGAGGAGAGAGGCAAATAGAGTAACATAATATGTTACCATCACATAGCGGTTTCCAATGCATAATGAGTCTACAAAGTAATAAATGAAGGCAACTATGTTACCACACCTATGACACTACCCACTATGAAGTTAGTAACATAGACTAGTAACATATGTATGTTACTACCTCCGTCCCGGTGTATAAGTCATTCGCGTAGTTCTAGGTCGATAATTTAACTATCTAAATATGTATTATATGTGACAAAAAATATATATTTAGAAACTACATCCGCGTGGAAATCTAGTGATATACTTTTCATGGCATATAACACATATTTAATTCCTCAAATCGATGACCTAGAACTACGCAAATGACTTATACACCCGGACGGAGGGAGTACCAGTCTAAGTTACTCTCCACTATGACCAGCCTCAGCCGAGGTTTGGTTTCATGCCATTAAATTGGGCGGGAGTAAAGAAGCGGCGGGAGTTTTTGCGATGCGGTCACGAGAATTGCGTCCACTTCCTCTGAGCGAGGGAGATTTCTCTAGGTAGGCTTTGGGAATTTAAGTTGTGTTCTTTGTACTGCTACAGCGCATTAAAGTCGCGGGCGCTTTAAAGGCGGGTGTGCTGTGGTGTGGTATACGGAGTGGAAAAGGGAAAGGGCGTGGGTTGATGGCGTGATGTCGGGTACGGGCTCGAGTAGAAAACTGGCGAAATGCTGAGCTGCCTGCACCCGGTGGAAATACACGGCGCGCGCCCGGTAACCTGCCGCTGTAAAGTGAAGTGGAGTGAAGTGGGCGGCCGATGCGATCCGGTGGAAGGTACTGTACGTACTTGCGTTAGACAGACAGCAGTACTGTACTGGCGGTCGTGGTACTGGCCCGGCGGTTCATGGCGGCGCCGGAATGGGCGTGACCCGGTAACCCGGTGACTGTGAGACGGCGCTGGTCGACGCGGTGGGGCGGTCGGCGACGAGTGCCCATCCGCCGCTTGGTGACCGAACTTGTATTTTTTTTTCCTTCCTTTTCACATATTAGAGAAATTCTACTCCAATTTACGGGCTTTTCTCGACGGCCGCCCAGAGCCCTCTCTTTTGAGAGCTCTGGATAAGGACATAGGCAAACGGGAAACTGTAGTATAGTACGATGTGCAGCGCCGGCCAGTTGCCTAGGCCGGACCCCACCTGTCATCGGCCTGCTGGGGCACCGGAGCCGGGCTCTCGGAATCCTGTGAATCTCTGCGAACCGGACGCCGGAGATCCCCGCACCGCAACGGGGGTCCCGTGGGCCCCACCACGCCGCTCTCACCCGCGGCCAACCTTGGTTTCGCTCTCGTCTGCCGCTTCGTTGGGCCTACCCAACCGCTCCTACCGACGGGGCGGGCCCTGCCAGGCTGAGGGCCCCCTAACCTCGCGGACGCCAGCCAGGAATTATCATCTCCAGTTCATTTACCCCTAAAAAAAAATTCTTCCCCCTGCCGCTCCCGCAAGCGGCCCGGGAGGAACCCTAAATCGCGCCGCCGCCAGTCCTCCCGCCCCGCCTCCCCTCTCCCTCGCCGCCGCCAAGGGACGACGTCGGGCAAAGCCCGGACGGGTCGGCGGCGGCGGGGTTTCTCCCCTCCTCTCCAGGCTCCTGGCGGCGCGGGACGCCAGATCTGGCGCGGAGGTCCTCTCGCCGGCGTGGTTCGCATGTCGGCGGCGGGTGGGGGTGGCTCTGGCGAGGCACGACGCGCCCGTGGCTCTCGTCTCAGCGGAGTGGCACGGCCTTGCTCCGGGTGGCGCGGGGCGAGCTGGCGGCGTCTGGGTCGGCGGTGCCTTGCTCCGGGCGGCGCGGCGTGGCCTCGTCCGGCCTGTGGCGTCGTGGTGGCGCCCCTGGTTGGCGTCGGGTCGGCTGGCAGGCAGCCCTCCCATGCGCGGATCCGTGGCTCTCGGGCATGATCTGGCGCGTTGGATGGCTCCCGGTTGGGGTGCTGCGGGAGACTGTTTCACGACGGGGTGCTCGACGGCGGTCCCCTGGATCCGCACGAGGGTTGCAATGGGTGAGTGGATGTGGGTGGTGTGCTGACTTCGTCGGAGGCGGCAGCGCATGCGCAGCCATGAAGGCGGCGGCGCTGCGAGGCTCGGCTAGGCAGGGCCTGGCGAGCAGCGGGCGCCCGACCACCTACGTGTGAGGCGGCGGCGGTGATGCCTCGGTGAAGTTGGCGTCGAAGTGTGGCTGATGGTGCGGGTCAGGTCCATCTGTGTGGCAGCCACTAGGTGCGGGTGAAGGCCATCGCGACGGATCTGATCCCCGCATCAATTGGTGGTTGTTGCGGTTCCTGGTGTGCTGAAGGTGGTGGCTTGAGGCGTGCTTCCTCGACAGTGATGTGTGGCTCCGACTGCAAGTGGCTGCGGTGTTGGCGGTGAGAGGCATCTTTCGGGGCTGGCCGGAAGCTTGGTGGCGTGGAAATGTGCAATGCTACGGATGGAAATTATGTTCGGCCTTGGTCGGACCGGCGTCGATGGCACCCGTGGGTGTCATTCCCATTCCTGGAGGTGTCGCCGAGGGTAGCGTCATTGTCCACGTTGCCTTGTATCGGCAACCATCTCCGGGGGCGAAAGCCTTGATTCGTAGGATCGGCACGATGGAGATGTCTTTCCGACGATGTTTCTCTGTTGGGAGCTTTGTGCTTGGAGATAAGAGGCCCTATGTTGCGCTCCTCTGGCGTGCACTGCTGCCCGGATCATTCTTCTTTGGCGCTATGTACGGTCGTCGCTGGTTCTACCAAGGAAGCTAGATTTGCTGTTCTTCGATGATCTGTGGCGTCGGTCGAGACGCGGCGATGATTTCGGTTTTGGGTAGGCTCTTGTATGTCATAGTTTGTAGTCGTGTGTGGTTTTTTTTGTTTGTGTCAGGTGTGGAGTTGTGCTACGCTCGTTGTTCGCAGCGAGAGATAGATGTGGTTGTATGGTTGTATTTCTCTCCTTCCATAGAGATAAGGTACGCAATTTGCGTACCCTCGAAAAAAAAATCTCCAGTTCATTTTCCTCTCGTTCTTTTTTACGAAAATCCTCTCGTTCTTTTTTGGCGGGGAAATTTCCCTCGCATTTAGGCTGACTTTTTTTATTTGTTATAAGTACGTAAAACACGCCGGACTATTAGAGCATCTCCAACAGGAGGCCAACACGCGGCGCGCTAAAATTTGGTTTGCGGTGCGCCCGTCGTCAGATTTGACGCGTCACGCAACGCTTGCTCCAGCAATAGCGCTAAAATGCAGTGCGCGAGAGGAGCCGGCGAACACATTTGTTCTCATTTTGGGCACAAATTTCGCACTTCTAACACAAAACACATGGCATATATTGAATCACAAACATCATTCCAACAAAATTTGTGCCCACAAGTTCATGCCCACAACTTCATGCCTGCAACTTTAAATTCATGCCCACAACATAATTCAACCAAGTTTAAAATGCAAACCAAAGGCACAAGAATCAAGCCTCGTCCTCGTCTTTGTCTTCATCATCATCTTTCTCCGATTCATCCGACTCCTCCGAAGACGATTCTTCCTTCTCCTCTTCATTGTTGCGCGTCGTATCCTCATCACGTGAAACTCGGAAGGTGTTGCCAAGATTTTCAACGGCATCTTCATGCGAAGGTGTCACACCGGCGCCCGGAGGTGCACCATGCTCCCAATGAGAGACGCAAAACTCATGCCATCCATGCCACCAATGCCGTCCAAGCCGCCCGGAGGTGGTCCAAAGCCACCCATGCCTCCCATGGTCTCCATGGTAGCTCCAAAGTCACCCATGGAACCCATGTCGCCCATGGTAGCTCCAAAGCCACCGATGACACCAATGCCACCCATGCCGCCAAGGCCACCGACACCCATGACGCCAAGGCCATGGCCACCCATTGTGCAAATCATGGCTCTTTTTGGATCAAAACTTCTTCACGGGCAAGATTGACATACTCCTTTTGCGCATCATTGAACAAAAATGTGTCCAAGAAGGACAAGTGCTTCTCCCATTCCAACAACTTAGCTCGCTCCTTCATGCCCACCTTTCTCTCCTCCAATGCCACTTTCCTCTCCTCGGCGACCACCCTTCTCTCCTCGGCCGCCAACCTCCTCTCATCGGCCACGGCATCTTGGTTCCTTGCCATTTTCCTTACCTCGTTAGCTTCTCTTCTTGCGTTGACAATTGCTTCCATAGCATTTTTAATCTCATCATCTCCTTTCCTCTTCTTTTTTTTGCGTCTTTCTTCGTGCCATCCGGTCATTTTGGCTTCGAGTATGAAACCGAGTTTGCGTTGGGGTTTCTCTTGCCATCTTCATTTGATGCATCCTCCTCCTCGTCATATTCTAAATCAATTGTTCGATTGCGTTTTTTGCTCAAATCCAAATCATCAATATCCTCACGCTTCTTCCATTTCTCATCATCCTTCAATACTTCATAGCAATGAGGCAAGCAAAATGGCCTTCCTTTCTTGATCTTCCCCTTCTTGGTCCTCTTCTCCTCTCCTTTGAACAAGTTTTATGCAATATTTAACTACATGAAAACAAAATAAGTTAGCACAAGAAATCACCACCAACAAGCATGATGTGAACACGAGGAATGATGAAATGACACTTACCCTATCATCATCATTGGTGCCACTTGGGTTCAACTTGTCAACCGCTTTTTGTGCGGCCGCCCATTGTTAACAATCCCTATTGATGGTCGACCACCGGGAGCAAAGTGATCGTGCGGAGCGGTCAATTCCACTCATGTTGCGAAGATCAAAGTGTTCTTTCATCCGGAGCCAATAAGCATCTCTACTTTGATCATCTCCAACGGATGCATCCCAACACGCCCAACCAAGTTTTGCATAGCACAACGTCTTCGTCGTTGGTGTAGTTGCCTCCTCTTCCTTTCGGTGCGTCGACAATGCCCTCACCATCCTCGTCCACCTCGAACTCATGGTCTTCAAAATGCATGTCATTGGTTTGAGACCAATGCGAATTGTCCGAGCCAACACCCATAGTTGACATGTATGCATCATCGTTCACACTACAAAGTATATAGAACAATGCAATAAGCTATCTATATGTATGCATTCAAAAAATAAAGAAGGAAATTTTTTTGATATTTCTTTTACCTCTCGGACATATCGTCGAACACATGGTGCGCGTCGGCCGCCGGCTCAACAAGTGAGCTCGCCGGCGCTTCGGTAGCCGCCGCGCTCGTCACATGCCCTGCAAGCTTCTTCCTCGGCGCCTTCGAGGTGTCGGAGCCGTCCGCCGCCTTGTTCTTCTTTGCGGATGTCTTGCCCTTCTTCGATCATGCCGCATTTGGAAGCTTCGATGGGGGGTGCACGTGGCATCATCACGGCGGGGCGCCGGCGCGACGCCGCCAGCTGCGGAGGTCATCCGCAACGGCATGAAGAGGCTGCGCGCGAGGCCGATGCTCGGAGGAGCTCCGGCGAAGCGTGGCCAACGCTCCCAACGCTAGGGTTTGCGGCGGCGGCGATGAAGGGTTCGCGGGTGTAGGATGGGGTGACGGGGGTGCCGGCGCATGCGTCCATCGGGTAATCTCGCCGGCGCCGGCGCGTGCGGGGCGAAGATGGCGTCGGGGAGAGAGTGCGGCGCGAACTCGTGTGTGCCGCGCGCGAAAGCGGGCGCCCTAAATACGCAGCGCGCGATAGCGATTCGGACCGCGCATCCAACACTATATGCCGCGCGCGTAGTTATTACGCGCCCGCTGAAGACACACTAGCGATTGCGCGCACGCTAAAATGGATATTTTGCGGTGCGGCACTTATTTAGCGCGGCTGTTGGAGATGCTCCTACTCAAATGAATGGGTGGGAGGTGTGGAGGCGGTGATCGCAGGGACGTGCGTACCAGCCGGAAAGCGACCGTTCTCTTTTACCCTGCTGTTTGTTATCCCTGCGTAAAAGTTTGGCGGCAAAAGAAACCCCGCATGTTAAGTTACACTCGAAGCATCTCCATCGACTGACTGCATGGAAATGCTTTCTCCCTCCGACGAGCGACTGCATGGTTGGGTACTCGGGCAGGAAAAGAATATGCTACGTACACAAACCAGGTACAGCTTGCTTCTACGTGACGTATTGCTTGCTTGACCGAGCGTCGCTGCGTTTGCATTGCAGATTGCACCGCACCGCGGTGCCTATCCGCTCGTCCGTTCGTTCGTGCCATCGAGTGGCAAGCGCGCGTCGCAGAGCTCCAATGATGCGCGCGCCCGCCACCCTCGGACGTGTCGGATCCCCACTCGCTGCTCCACGTCCCGTGACGTCGGCTGCGACAGCTACGTCATTTCCGTTTCGGATCAACATCGACGAGTAGCTCGTGCCCGGATTATACTGTACTTGCTTAACTTAATGCACGCTGGTTAGCAGCATAGTTTTTTCTCTCCGTCTCTCTTTTTGGTAAGAGATAGCGGCGTGGTTTGTCTCCGGACGGAAATCCCGTCACGCATTGGATGCCCTTTCGTTGCTCCTTGCCGTGCGAGTGAGACGGCCAGAGCGGGACGTAGACACGTACTAGAGAGCAGGGACCCCGGGATTGTCCGGCATGCCGAGCGATTCAAGCAGCCAGAGCTTCGTAAAGGGCGAACGATTACATCGCGCCCGCCCACCGTGTTTTGTTTCCGCGCAAAACTCCATCAGGGAGGAGGAGAAAGAAAGGGAGGAGCGATGGTGGGAAAGGAATGCGCAAACAAAGACCCGACGAAAGTTTGAGAAGCGTTTGGGCGGGACGGGGGGTTTTGGCGTTTGTCTCCAGGCCGGCCTGCACGCTCCCGCTGCGCGCGGCACGACGGCTGGCGGCTTCTCTTTCTGGGCCTCGCTTCGCCGCTGAGGCCGGCCAGCCCGACGCAGACTGCGGCGCCTGCCTGCCGCCTCGTGACCTAGTTACTCTGCTAGGGTTTTGCAGTGCGCTTCGCGCGCATGGCGCCGGCCCAGCGTTGCGGCCGCGGAGTCAAATTAGTTTAGTGGAGTCAATGGGCGTGGTTAAAGAATCGGGCTGTGTTCTCGTGGGACAATCTGCCCCCTCTGCGCTCGGTTAACTGCAGAGATTGGAGTGCAGACAATGGCATGGGGCCGTTGGCTAGAAAAATCGAACGGGAGACTGGCTGGCACCTGTGAGTGAAGTGAGTGAGAGAGTGGGGTGACAGCGCAGGATGGTGTGTTTTGGAGATATTTATGTCGGCGCCAGGTAGATAAGCCACGGGAAAGCGGACGGTGGTTGGAGCAGTGTGCTCGTCTCGCTGCGGCGGTCGCGGGGCCAGCTGTCCCTGGTCAAACCTCAAACGCTGCTTGGCGCCATCGGGCCTCGCTTTCCCGCCATTTCTGGAGGAGCCTCGAGCTTTTCCCGCGCGAATGATGGCGCCTCCTTTGCGGTCGCGGGCGCGGGGCAGGGCGCGACGGTCACTCTCCGCTTGCTACTTCGCTCGCCGTTGCATTACACTCACAGCGTCATGGTGCCTACTGACAGCAATGTGGTGTATCAATGCGCACGCTATGTGTGGATGCTTGGATACGTAGCAGTAGCGCTGCCAGGGTTGTACACGGATGAGTCGAATTGTGCTTGGTTGGGTCATGCTGCGAACAGAGGATAGTTCACGTCAGTACTCAGGCATGGCCTTGAAAATCAATGTGGCCGGCAGAACGGAGCAACGGATAAAAAATCAGAAGAAAAAGGGTGGCCCGACTATTTACCCCTCAGCATATGTGCGCCATTGTACGTCCAAATCAATAAAACCGTAACTGTTCAAAAAAAACAAACGAACGGCATTGATTTTTTAGATGGTACTAATCATACACAGGTACCATAGTACCAGAATGGTAGTACTACTGTTGCCAATGTTTACCCAAGATTCACGAGCTGGTTGCTGTCATTTTTTTCCCTCTGTCCTTGGCCGAAGGGATTTAGGATTCTGTATTGTTTTACACGAAAAAACAGAGGTCAGTCCCGGACTTCATTATCACGTGAAATAACAGCGGTGACGCCATAGGCCCATGATGTTTTTCTACCTGGAGATCAGAAGAAAGAAAACATGAAATCGTTGTGCATGTAGTCAACAGAAACAAGTAGTTGGCCACTTCACTAGCAGTGCAATCATTAGAGCATCTCCAGCCGTTGACCCCGAAGGAGAACCGGTGGCAAAATCGGCTCTGGGGCAGTTGGGCACCCAGCCGTCGCCCCCACGCGCCAATTTTGGCCCATTATTCGGCTCACTTTCGTCGAAAAATGGCCCGATATCGGCGCGAATCGGCCTATATTCGACGCGGTTCGGCGTGTTTCGGCGTGAATTCTTCATACATAATTTTTTTACCTTCATAGTTCATCACAGAGAATCAATAGAAATCAAATAGTTCAACAAATAGTTCAATACAAATTATATAGTTCAACAAACAAAAACTCTTATTTCATCACACGTCGTTCCCGGCGTCGCCCTTGAGCCTTCATAGGTGCTCCACCAGACCATGTTACAGTTGTTGATGCACCTGTGGGTCTCGAATCTCCTGACACATATTGAGGTAGGCAGTCCAGGTTGTCGGTAGCTGATGATCAACTTGGACAAGCGGACCCTGCCTATAATATGGTTCTGTGTCAATACTGGCTCTTCCTGCTCGCTCTCAATGATCATGTTGTGCAAAATGACACAGCAAGTCATGATCTCCCACATTTGATCTTTCGACCAGGTCTGAGCAGGGTACAGAACAACAACAAATCGAGATTGGAGCACACCAAATGCCCGCTCGACATCCTTCTTGCAAGCCTCCTGAACCTTCGCAAAAGAAGGCGTTCTTGCCTCCTGGCACGGGGTTTGAGATAGTCTTCACAAATGTCGACCATCTCGGATAGATGCCATCAGCTAGGTAGTACCCCTTGTTGTAGTGCCGCCCATTAACCTCGAAGTTCAGCGGAGGAGAATGACCTTCAACAAGCTTGGAAAAGACAGGGGAGCACTGCAAGACATTGATGCCATTGTGAGTTCATGGCATCCCAAAGAAAGAGTGCCAAATGCAGAGGTCCTGTGTGGCCACTGCCTCATGTACCACACTGCAACCGCCTTTGGCGCCTTTGTACAACCCCTGCCAAGCAAATGGATAGTTCTTCCATTTCCAATGCATGCAGTCGATGCTTCAAAGCATCTCAGGAAATCCTCTTGCTGCATTCTGTTCTAGGATCCGAGCAGTGTCTTCCGCATTGGGTGTTCGCAAGTATTGCGGTCCAAACACTGCCGCAACTGCCCTGCAGAACATGTAGAAACACTCAATGGTGGTGGACCCGACCATGCACCCATAGTCGTCGAGTGAATCATCGGGAGCTCCGTATGCAAGCATCCTCATAGCTGTTGTGCACTTCTGGATTGAGGTGAATCCAAGTGTGCCGGTGCAATCCTTCTTGCACTTGAAGTAGCTGTCAAACTCCCGGATTGGAATTCACGATCTTGAGGAAAAGCTCTCGTCTCATCCGATAACGGCGCCGAAATGTTTTCTCACCGTGCAATGGAGCGTCGGCGGAGTAGTCGGAGTAGAGCATGTAGTAGCCTTCCGGACGATGTCGGTTCTTTGCTTTCACCCGCCCCGGCGCCGAGCCACCTCCCGGTGGATATTCATTGCTCACGAGCAGGCCAGCAAGGGAGGCGAGCACCATGAGATGCTCCTGCTCCTGGATGTCGGCTTTGGCTTCCTCCTCCAGCAACACCGCGAGCGCCTCCTTGTCGTCCGAGTCCATCGCCGGGCCGGGCAGACAAATCGCCGAACACCTTCCGGGCGAGGTGAGTGCACACCTGCCGGTGTATAGCCCCTGCGCGGTCGGAACACCGGAAAAGTCGCCCGGATGGCGGTGGAGAGGCTGCCTCGGTGAAACCTCTTCCCTTTTCCAGCGGGGAATGGCCTATCTAGCTGTGGTGGGTGGTGGACGGCGCCGGGATCGGCAGGGTGGCGGCCGAGCGTGCGCGCGCGGGGGGGGGGGGGGTCGGAGGCGAATCTGGACGGTCGGCTTGAATTTTCGCCTGACAGTGGCCCCCAGTTGTGCTTTTCCCTTGCGCCGGAGCCCCCGAGTGCCTGCTAGTACGTCGGATTCGGCCTGCGATCGTCGGGCCCAAAAATGGGCCAAGCCAGCGGAATTTGGCGTCTTGGGGGCGCGACTAGGGCATTTTTTTGGTGCCGACGCGGAAAAATTGCCTGGGGAGGGCCTGTTGGGGGCGCGACTGGAGATGCTCTTAGGGATGAAATGGGCAGGTTCATTGCAGGTAGCGCCTCAGGGGTTCCTTTTGTGTATGATCCAGCTGGAGCTGAAGCTACTCCTCTCCTAAATGGATAGATTCTTGCTGGTAAAATGGGATGCTCTAAACTACTTGTTGAGCCAAATTGTATGGAAGTGGTAGAGACTATGCAGCAAGGGGGAAACTCCATCGAACCTGCGGTGGCGACCTATGAAGAGTGTTTTTTACGTCGCAATTTTACTTCTGTTATTTTTGTTCATTGTCCTACAGAAGCAAATATGGCAGCTCATGTGATAGCTAGCATGATGGTTGATGCCCAAACGATTGTGTGGACCGCGGATCCACCTGAGTTCTTAGTTGATGTACTAGCTGACGATGTATATTTTTTCCCCAAATCAATATAATCCTCCATGATGGCATTCCTTCGAGAAAAAAAATCATCGGTCACTTCACCACCATGGAACAATCTATCCTAGTAAAGTTATCTCAAGGTAATGAAAAGAATACCTAGTCATATGCTTGGAATATTCAGAACTGTTCATTCAGTATAAGGGCATCTCCAACATTGACCCGCAAATTGGCTCCGGCATCCACCCATATGTATGGGGACTAATCGACGGACACTGATTGGAAGCCGGCCATTCAAAGTTGTCATATATATGTCCGCTAGTAAATGACAATTTGAAATTGAAATAAAGTCCAATCCATAGCTCTCGCCTGATCACAACAACATCGGATCACATGTTCGATCACAAACAAACAGAGAGAAGTATGCCTAGTTTTTACATGCCCGATTACAAAATAATATTAGTCCAGCGGTTCGTGAAAAAAAATCAGATTTTCTACCCCATTGAACTGGTAATCTGAACTTCCATGCTCAAGGTGGCACAAGGTGACCTCCATCTCTGCCTCTGCCTCGTTTTCCACTGCGTCCATCTCGTCCTTGTCCGCTTCCTCCAACTCATCTTTCTGCCGCTGCAACATCTTGTAGCGGATGGCTTGCACGATCATTCTTGCGTCGGCATCCAAAGCATCCAAATTCAAAGTTAACATCTTGGTGTCCTCCACATTGACTGCAATCTTCACCTTCTTCTCTTCGAGCATGACCCTCTTCTCTTCAAGCATGGCCTTCTTGTCTTCGAGCTTGAGCTTCTTCTCGGTTGCCTCCATCAATAATTTGAACCTCTCCGCCTTTCTTCTCCTCCTTGATGTCAGGGCGCTTGACATATGCCTCCTCTTTCTTTGAAATATGTCATTAATGACCCACAAGTATAGGGGATCAATCATAGTCCTTTCGATAAGTAAGAGTGGCAAACCCAACGAGGAGCAGAAGGAAATAACAAGCAGTTTTCAGCAAAGTATTCTCTACAAGCACTGAAATTATCGGTAACAGATAGTTTGATAGCAAGGTAATTTGTAACGAGCAACAAGTAGCAGTGGTAACGAAGGTGCAGCAAGGTGGCTCAATCCTTTTTATAGCAAAAGACAAGCTGGAACGGTGTCTTATAATAAGCAAAGTGTTATGGAGGACACATGGGAATTATCATCTAGTTACTTTCATCATGTTTATTTGATTCGCGTTTGTTACTTTAATAATTTGATATTTGGGTGGAATGGTGCTTGGGTGCTATTCTTACTTGAACAAGCCTCAGACTTATGATTACCCCCTCTCGCAAGCATCCGCAACTATGAAAGAAGACTTAAGATAAATCTAAGCATAGCATGAAACATATTGATCCAAATCAGCCCCTTATGGAATAACGCATAAACTAGGGTTTAAGCTTCTGAAACCCTAGCAACCTATCATCTACTTATTACTCCACAATGCCTTCCCTTGGGCCCAATTATGGTGAAGTGTCATGTAGTCGACGTTCACATGACACCACTAAAGGAAGCAACAACATACATATCATCAAAATATCGAACAAATACAAAATTGACACGATTACTAATAACAAGGCTTCTCCCATGTCCTCAAGAACAAAAGTTACTACTCACAAATCATATTCATTTTCAAGATCACATGAGCATTGAATATCATTAAGGATCTGAACATATAATCTTCCACCAAATAAACCAACTAGCATAAACTACGAGATGTAATCAACACTACTAGCAACCCACACATACCGATCTAAGGTTTAGAGACAAAGATTGAATACAAGAGATGAACTGGGGTTTGAGATGAGATGGTGTTGGTGAAGATATTGATGAAGATTGGTCCTCCCATGATGAGAGGATCATTAGTGATGTCGATGGTTTTGATTTCCCCCTTCTGGAGGGAAGTATCCCCGACGGAATCTCTCTGCCGGAGAGCCAAAGTGCTCCTGCCCAGGTTTGGCCTCGAGAAGGCGGTGCTTCGTCCTGAAAGTCCTCCTCTTGTTTTTTCTAGGTCAAAATCCTTCATATAGCAGAAAATGGGAGCCTAAGGCCAGCTGTGGGCCCCACAAGGCATCAGAGCATGCCCAGGGTGGTGGTCGCGCCCTGTTGCCTTGTGGGCAACTGGTGGCCTCCCTGTGGTACTTCTTTGCTCTAGTATTTTCTATATATTCCCTAAAAATTCTCTATGAAATTTCAGGTCATTTGGAGTTGCAGAATAGGTATCTCTGATGTAGCTTTTCCAAGTCTAGAATTCTAGCTGCCGGCAATCTCCCTCTTCATGTAGATCTTGCAAATTAAGGGAGAAAAGGCATTAGAATATCATCACAATGTGTTATAATCATAAAAAAACATTATGAGGACGGGGCGTCGACCTGTTGGCTGGGCAGCTGAGGTTGCTGCCAGCCCACCCGAGTTCAAGTCCCGGCTTGGACGCGTGGTGCTCGCGGAGTTTCTCCTATAAAGACAAGCCAACGAGGGTTAGCCCTTGGGTTGGTCTCATTTTTTTTATAAAAAAACATTATAAATATCAGTAGGAAAACATGATGCAAAATGGACGTATCAACACCCCCAAGCTTAGACCCCGTTTGTCCTTGAGCGAAAGCCAAAATCGATAATCATGACCACATGTTTAGAGAGAGAGGTGTCGATAAAAAAATACGAACATAGTAGCATCATGATCATGATCATAGCAGAATATATCATCATAGAACTTCTCATGAGAAAGTAACAATTCATCACAATATCGAGGTATAGAGCATATACTTTTCTTGAAAACCAACAAACTGTGTTCTTAGTCAACGAAACAATTAGAATTCATCATATTCTCAGGAAGAATCTTATGTAAGAGCTTTTGTTTAGCAAGTCCACATACTCAACTATCATTTAGTCTTTCATGATTGATGACACCCATGACATATATATGGGGCAAAAGTTTCAGTCAGAGACAAAGAAAGATAGGGGCTTATAGTTTCGCCTCCCAACTTATTTACCACAAGGGTAATGCGAACATTAATAACTCATGATTACTCATATCCAACTGGATATATGTGCCTAGATCTTTCCCCACCACATGATGCTTGCAGAGCAAAATGAAAAAGTAATAAAGAAGAACACTATTGACTCTTGCATAGAAAGTAAATACAAAAAAGTAAAAGATAGGCTCTTCGCAGAGGGAAGCAGGTCGTCATGTGCTTTTTATTTTTGGATGTTGATAACCCACAAGTATAGGGGGTCACAGCAATTTTCGAGGGTAGAGTATTCAACCCAAGTTTATTGATTCGACGCAAGGGGGGCCAAAGAATACCTGTAAGTATTAGCAGTTGAGTTGTCAATTCAACCACACCTAGAGACTAAATACCTACAGTAGTGTGATCAGTAGCACAATAGTATGATAGTTTGATAGCAGTAGCAATGATAGTAATAGTAACATTAGTAGTAGTAGTTTTGTAGCAGTTGTAATAGTAGTAACAGTAGTAGTTACTTAGCAAGAACAATATGTGAAAGACTCGTAGGCATTGGATCTGTGATAACGTTGGATAATATTCATCATATAACAGTCATAACCTAGGGCGACACAGAACTAGCTCCAATTCAGCAATGTAATGTAGGCATGTATTACGTAAGTAGTCATACGTGCTTATGGAAAGAACTTGCATGATATCTTTTGCCCTACCCTCCCGTGGCAGCGGGGTCCATAAGGAAACTAAGGGATATTCATGCCTCCTTTTAGAGAATCGGAACAAAGAATTAACACATAGTGAATACATGAACTCCTCAAACTATGGTAATCACCGGAAAGAATCCCAATTATTGTCACCTTGGGGTATGCGGATCATAACACGTAGCAGGTGCATATAACTTGCAAGATCGGATCAAGAACACAAATATATTGGTGAAAACATAAACAGTCCGGATCTGAAATCATGGCACTCGGGCCCCAGTGACAAGCATTAAGCATAGCAAAGTCCTAACAACATCAATCTTAGAACATAGTGGATACTAGGGATCAAGCGCTAACAAAACTAACTCGATTATATGATGAATCTTATCCAACCCATCACCGTCCAACGAGCCTACGAATAAATTACTCATTCCTGGCAGTGAGCATCATGATGGAGAATGGTTGATGGTGACGAAGACGGAAGATTCCCCTCTGCGGATCCCCGAACGGACTCCAGAATCCAGATCTGGTCTCTCGATGAATAACAGGAGATGGCGGCAGTTCCGTATCATAAAACATGATGAATCTTCCTCCTTGATTTTATTCTCGGGAAATGGAATTTACAAAAACTAGATTAGGGTCAGCGGAGCCTCGAGGGGGCCACTACCCACCAGGACGCGTCAGAGGGGTTGGCGTGCCCTGTTGCCTAGTGGGCAGCAGGGCCCCCCCCTCCACTGGGTCTTTGCTCCGATATTTTTCTTTTATTACAACAAAAGTTTCGTCCAAATCCGATAACTTTTATTTCTGCACAAAAACAACACCATGGTAGTTCTGCTGAAAACAACGTTAGTCTGGGTTAGTTTCTTTCAAATCATGCAAATTAGAGTCCAAAACAAGAGCAAAAGTGTTTGGAAAGTAGACACGACGGAGACGTATCAGATGTGCAAGCTCTTAATGTAAAGGAACGTCACTTTATATTGCCCCTTGTGGACTCCCAAAATATTATTCAATCCATAGGTAGATATTGTGGTCTCTCATGACATGAAACTGGGTTTAAGGGTTTTGGATGCACAAGTAGTATCTGTACTTTGTGCGGATTTTTGCTAGCAAAAGATATTGAGCAAGCACCACATGTTGGAGGATCCATTACAATATAACTTCTGTGTGAATATAAACAAACATGACCCATTACGTTGTCTTCCTTGTCCAGCATCAACTAGTTGACATAAAATATTTAATGGGGGCTCACAATCATAAAATATGTCCAAGATGGTATACTTATATGTGAATCTTCTCTTCTCGTATTAATCTTTCATGAATTGCATCATTGACCAATACTATGTTTATTAACTTCCAACAAATTTTATCAAGTATACATTTATTTATGTGAAGTCATTACTTTCCATGTGATTATCATATGATCTTTTTATTATTTTCATTGCTAAGATTGAAACATAAAAGTAAAGAAGCAAAACTCTAACCACTCTTTATTATATAACTCTCAACTCGATTACATGGATAGATAGAAAACGAAATAAGCACTCTAAAATAGATCATACTAAACTTTTATTCTTCTAAATCACGAAATAACTAAGAATCAAACTAAGATACGTAAATATGACAAAAGTGATGGTGATACGATTTCGGGGCACCACCCCCAAGCTTGGCACAAGCCAAGGGTGGTGCCCATGCCCGTGTACTCAAGTGTCTTTCTCCGGTGATGGTGGTGATGTAGTGATTCTTTTGGCTATAATTCCGCTTAGATTGTGAATCTCCTCCTTAAGCTCACTGACTTCCTTCTTAAGATCCAAATTCTCCTTGCGGAGCTTGTTGGCGACTTATGCATCCTCAAGGGAGTGCAATTTGGTTGTGGAGGATGAGGCGACATCACCCTGCGCACGACGATAAGGGGTAAATCAAATAATGGAAGGCTTAACCTTATTTGGCAAATTTTATTTTTTGAACTCCACATGCATATTTCCCGACAGCGGTAAGGGAATTTCTTCTTATTAGTAGCTCGAGAGTTCTATCCTTTTTAGATAACCGTCCACCTCTTCGTCTATAGACCACCCATAAGTATCCATGTCTCCATAGATCCTTGGGTTTGGAACATAGTGGGAAACATAGCTCTCTCAATTTGAGTCTTGAGACGACATGCTGTCAGATTCTCATGATATGGTGGTTAAAACATCTGAGAGTATATATATCTTGTGAAACAAGCATTCCAGAAGAAAACACAGTTAGGAAGGCACACGAGGGGTCCACAAGGCAACCCAGCGCGCCCAGGGGGTAGGGCGCGCTCTGTTGCCTTATGACCTCCTCATGGTTCCCCTCGGATGTTTCTTATTTTTGTATTTTTTCTAATATTCCCAAACGGACATAAATTATTTTTATGGAATTTTTGGAGTCGGTTTACTTACTGTGTCACATACCTACTCTTTTTCAGGGTTCTGGAGTGTTCCGAAAGGTATCTCTTATGTGTTCCTTCGGTGTCATAGTTTGAACAATATTACTTTCAACATTAATAGGTGTACCTGAGATATAATGCTTAATTCGTTGTCCATTAGCCACTCTCAGATTAGTGCCCTCGGCATTATTGATCTTGATAGCTCCAGGTCCTTCCCATTTGGAGAGAAGTTTTCCTGCAAAAAATCTTAAACACGAGTTGTATAATAGAACATGCTCACCCACTTTGAATTCCTGTTTATGAATTCTTTTATCATGCAATCTTTTAACTTATTCTTTCAACAACTTGTCATTTTCATACGCTTGAGTCCTCCACTCATCGAGAGAGCTAATATCAAATAACCTCTTTTCATTGGCAAGTTTGAAATCATAATTAAGTGCCTTAATTGCCTAATATGCTTTATGTTCTAGTTTAAGAGGTAAAGGACATGCTTTTCGATAAACCATTTTATACGGAGACATACCCGTAGGATTCTTATAAGCGGTTCTATAAGCCCATAGTGCATCATCAAGTTTCTTAGACCAATTCTTTCTAGATCTATTAACGGTCTTTTGCAAAATTAATTCCAGTTCTCTATTGCTCAATTCAACTTGACCACTAGACTGAGGATGATAAGGAGATGCAATTCTATGGTTAACATCATATTTAGCAAGAAGTTTATGGAA
Organism: Triticum aestivum; assembly: GCF_018294505.1. Classification (NCBI taxonomy): domain Eukaryota; kingdom Viridiplantae; phylum Streptophyta; class Magnoliopsida; order Poales; family Poaceae; genus Triticum; species Triticum aestivum. Next base: position 510,574,626 of record NC_057795.1, read on the forward strand.
AGCACCATGAATAAAATGTGAACCACCATCTGTCATTAAATATCTAGGGACTCCAAACCTTGGGAAAATAACTTCTTTAAGCATTTCAATATATGTGTTATGATCATCAATACTAGTTGGGATAGCTTCCACCCACTTAGTAACATAATCAACAACAATTAGAAAATGTGTATACCTTTAGAGGAAGGAAAAGGTCCCATATAATCAAATCGCCAAACATCAAATGGTTAAATAACAAGTGAATAATTCATATGCATTTCTTGATGTCTACCAATACTACCAATTATTTGACATTCATCACAAGAGAGGACAAACTTACGTGCATCCTTGAAAAGAGTAGGACAATAAAAACTAGACTCCTATACCTTATGTGTAGTTCTGTCTTCAAAGCGTAGGTTTACTCCCAGAGGGGGTGGGTGAATGTGAGATTTTTAAAAAATTGTCAAACTCTGATGAATTTGACGAAGATCGGAGTGAATAAATAGAAACACGAGGAAACTAAATCATCATAGAAATAGAAAGCATGCATACAATATACATATAGGTGAAGAACACGCAATCATATGAGCATACAACACTACAAATAAACACTTCTGTGATGATACATGTTTGTCAAAGTAGGACACGTTTTCTGTCTTGCATGTACATCCATGACGATTTTATGACAGAATCAAGATAGTCATACATGTGTTGTTGTAGAAGTGTTCCATGACAAAACTCAAATTACCATCATGGAAGTGTCCACTTCCATGATGATAAATGGCGCGTCATGGAGGTGCTTTCGTCAAGGGTAACCGACATGTGGCATCCACTTTAACGGGTAACCGTTAAGCTATCTGGTCCGGTTTTGGATCCGATATCCCGTTAACAGCCACGACCAATGGCGAATTTCCACGTGTAAAATTCTCATTGGCCGAAGGAACCATGTGTCAGCTCCGCGTTGGGGCAGATGTCAACCGTCCAATGGGAAGGAGGTGCCTATGATACGTCGACACGTGGCATGACCCAAAAGTGGCCAATTTAGGTTAAAAAGGTCGGCCCATCAAAAGCCTGTCAATGGCGTGTGCGTGTATACCCCATTTACGAACCGTTAACTCACGGCCCGTTATGGCCTTTTGAATTCGGTCCATTAGAGTCATGTGGACAGTCCAATATAATTCAAGCCCGTTGTCACTTTTGGCCCATGTATGGCCCATGATGTCTTTCGGCCCTTATGAGGCCTTTTGTTTCTTTGGACCCTTTAACGACCCGTGGTGACTCTGGCCCATAATAAACAATAAATTGCTTATACCCATTAACGACCCATGATTCAGTTGGGCCATTTACAACCCGTGTTATTGATATGTCTCCAATGTGTCTATAATTTTTGATTGTTCCATGCTGTTATATTATCATTCTTGGATGTTTTACAATAATTTTATAGCAACTTTATATCATTTTTTGGGACTAACCTATTGACATAGTGCCCAGTGCTAGTTGCTATTTTTTGCTTGTTTTACTTCGCAGAATATCAGTACCAAACATTGTCCAAACGCGACTAAACTTTTTGGAGAATTTTTCTGGACCAGAAGACACAAGATGGGACAAAGAAGTACCATAGGGGAGGCCCGAGGTAGGCACAACCCACCAGGGCACACCCAGGGGGTTGTGCCCCCCTCGGTGGCCTCGCGCACCGACTCTTCGCTCTATAAATACCCCAATATTCCAGAAACCCTAGGGGAGATGGCGAAAAACAATTCCAACCACGGCAAGTTCCAGAACCACGAGATCCTAGACACCACCATGGAGAGGTTCATCATCCTCATTGGTGCCTCTCCGATGATGCGTGAGTAGTTCATCAAAGACCTACGGGTTCGTAGTCCGTAGCTAGATGGCTTCTTCTCTCTTTTTGATTCTCAATACAATGGTCTCTTGGAGATCTATTTGATGTAACTCTTTTTGCGGTGTGTTTGTTGGGATCCAATGAACTTTGAGTTTATGATCAGATCTATATGTCCATGAAAGTTATTTGAGTTTTTGATCTCTTATATGCATGATTACTTATAGCCTCGTATTTCTTCCTCGAATCTTTGGTTTAGTTAGGCCATCTAGATCGATTTTTCTTGCCATGGTACGAGGTGCTTTGTGATGGTTTTGATCGTGCGGTGTTCTTTCCCGGTGACAGAAGGGGCAACAAGACACACATGTATCATTGCTATTAAGGATAACAAGATGGGGGCTATTCCTACATGAATAGATCTCGTCTACATCATGTCATCATTCTTATTGCATTACTCTGTTTCTCCATGAACTAAATACACTAGATGCATGTTGGATGGCGGTCGATGTGTGGAGTAATAGTAGTAGATGCAGGCAGGAGTCGGTCTACTAATCGTGGACGTGATGCCTATATAATGATCATTTCCTGGAAATCGTCATAATTATTCAAACTTCTATCAATTGCCCACCATGTGCTATTTCTTGAGAGAAGCCACTAGTGAAATTTACGGCCCCCGGGTCTATTTTACCATCATATATTTTCAGATCTATATTGATATTTGCCTTTTCTTTTATTTGCATATTTTATTTTCAGATCTATATTATCAAAAACCTAAAAATACCACGCTGATTTTTTTGCGTTATTTGCATCTATCAATCTACCACAATTTTTATCCCATCAACTTGACAATTTTTGGCACTGTTGCCCGAGAGGGATTGACAACCCCTTTTACACGTCGGGTTGCAAGTATTTGTTCTTTGTGTGCAGGTACCGTTTACATAGTGTTTCTTGGTTCTCCTACTGGATTGATACCTTGGTTTTATAACTGAGGGAAATACCTAACGTAGCTATACTGCTTCATCCCTTCCTCTCTGGGGAAATACCGACGTAGTTCAAGCGACATCAAAAGGAATTTTCGGCGCCGTTGTCGGGGAGACATCATCAACATCTATCAGGTTCCTATTCACAAATCTCATCTCCTTGCAATTTACATTATTTGTCATTTGCCTCTCATTTTCATCTCCCCCACTTCACAAAAATTTGTCATTTTATTTGCCCTCTTTTTCGTTCACCTTTTTCTCGTCAGATCTCTTATTTGCTTGAACTTGTCATCATGAGTGATTTTGGTATTGTAGAAACATATGATGGCCTAACTCCTAAAATTGGACAATCCGGCAATCTAGATGCTAAAACTTTTGTTTTGGGGCAAGGGAATGTTATGGGAAAAGAACATATCCAAGAATATTTCAATTGTGTTTGAAATTTGACTCTTGATGATACTCCTATACTTAAAAGAACTAAATCTTATGCGGAAGCTATTTCAACACTAGTTTTGAAACTTGAAAATAGATTTATCCATACCCACCCTACCTTGAAGATATTTTTTTATGAGCTACTTGTTATAAAGGATCCTAAAGCTAAAGAATTAGCTACCCTTATTCTTATGAATGAATTTGACTACATAATACGGGAAGCTAGGGAAATTTTGACTTTTACGGTATGAACTATGAAAAACTGGTGATGAATGAGATCCTTTATAATAGTGATTATATGTTGAGACATTTGCTTGGAAATGATTCAATTTTTTATGAGAATCTTAAAAAGGAAATCCCCGTTTTAGATATAATCCAGCAAGTTTTTAATGATGTTAATCAACAATATTCTTGTATTGTTGCCAAAAGGGCAACTTGATAATGCTAAAATTTCTATGGATAATGTGTTTCAAGTTATTTTTGCAAAACCTCTTAACAAGAGCACATCTATGGAAAATAAGAAGAAAGATGACAATACTTGAATCTACGCATTATGCCCAGCTAGGGGCCTAAAACGATAGCTCTTGTTGGGAGGCAACCCAATGAATAAAATCTATTTTTGCATTTTCTTTCTATTTTTGAGTGTTTGCAAAATTATGCCTCGATTATTATTGTGTTTTTTATGTTTTAATTAGTGGTTGTACCAAGTAAAGCCTTTGGGATATCTTCGATGATAGTTGATTTGACCCTGTTGAAAAACAGAAACTTTTGTGTCTAGTAACATAATTGTTTAAATTCATAGAAGCAACGAAAAGTTCTGAATTTTTTACACATGATTGATATACTAATTGACTATGTTGCCCTAATTTTTCAGAATTTTTGGAGTTAGAGAAGTATGATTAAAATTGTGTCTTTATAGACTATTCTGTTTTTGAAAGATTCTGTTTTGTTTGCATTGTGTGTTTATTTTGATGAATCTATGGATTGTATCGGGGGGGGGGGGGGTATAAGCCATGGTAAAATTAGAATATAGTAGGTATAATGTAATAAAAAAATTTGAATGGGTTTGGAACAGTAGTTAAAGTAGAGATTGGTTTTCTTATACTAATGGATCTCACGAAGGTTTTGTTAAGTTTTGTGTCATTGAAGTTTTCAAGTTTTGGGTGAGATCCTGATGGATGAAGGAACAAGGAGTAAGAAGAGTCTAAGCTTGGGGATGCCCCATGGCACCTCAAGATAATATTCAAGGAGAAATAAGCAACTAAGCTTGGGGATGCCCCGAGTGGCATCCCCTATTTCTTCTAATGACCGTCGGTATTTTACTTGGAGCTATATTTTTATTCGTCACATATCATGAGTTTTGCTTGGAGCGTCTTGTATTATATGAGTCTTTGCTTATTTTGCTTTTTAGTTTGTCACAAGTATCCTTGCTGGGCACACCTATTTGAGAGAGCCAAAATTATGCCATGATTTGTTAGAATTGCTCTTTTTTTGCTTCACTTAAAAAAATTGAGCTATGGAATTGCTCTAGTGCTTCACTTATATCTTTTTGAGCACGGTGTGCTTTAATATTTTTTGAAGAAATACTCCCATGCTTCACTTAGATTTATTTGAGAGTTAGCAATTTTAAATAAATTCTCTCATGCTTCACTTGTATTATTTTGAGAGACGGAAAATTTTATGTTCATGTTCTTCACTTAGATTTGTTCGATCTTATCAAAGCAATTGTAATATATGAAATTAGACCCGAAGTGATAGATATTCAAGAGGGATATAATAAAAACTTTCATGAAGATGTTTGGCCAAAGTAAACTTGATACTTTGTAATAGTTTTGAGATATGATGATAGTGATATGTGAGTCATGTTGGTGAGTAATTATGCTTTAGTAAGAATATTGGTGTTAAAGTTTGTGATTCCCTATGCAAGCACGAAAGTCAATAGTTATGCAATGAAATTACATCCTACATGTGGTGCATTATCAAGTGTTAGTTATGCTTAATGCTCGCTTATGTGATTTTTTTGTTTCTTGGTTGGTTGCTTCTCAATCTTTTTGCTAGCCTCCACTAGTACTAAGTAGAAATACTAATTGTGCATCCAAAATCTTTAAACCCAGTTTTTCCATATGAGTCCACCATCCGTACCTATATGCAGTATTTCTGTGCCGTTCCAAGCAAATTTGTATGTGCCATTGATACGTCAATTTTGCATCATGCTTTTATACTGATATTTATTGCATTATGGGATGTTATTACACATTATAACACAATACTTATGCCTTTTCTCTCTTATTTTACAAGGTTTACATGAAGAGGAGAATGCCGGCAGCTGGAATTCTGGACTGGAAAAGGAGCAAATCTGAGAGACCTATTCTGCACAACTCCAAAAGTCCTGAAACTTTACGGAGAATTATTTTGGAATTAATAAAAATATTGGGCAAAGAAAGTACCAAAGGGGCCCCATAGGGAATCCACAAGGTTGGGGCGGCACGCCCCACCCCCCTGGGCCCGCCCCCTAACTTGTGGGCCCCCTAGCAGGCCTCCGGTGCCCATCTTCTGCAATATGATGTTTTTTGACCTAAAAAAACCAAGAGGAAGCTTTTGGGACGTAGCGCCATCGTCTCGAGGCGGAAACTAGGCAGAAATAATCTAGGGCTCTGGTGGAGCTGTTTTGCTGGGGAAACTTCCCTCTCGGAGAGGTAAATCGAAGGCATCATCATCACCAACGATCCTCTCATCGAGAGGGGGTCAATCCCCATCAAATTCTTCACCAGCACCATCTCCTCTCAAACCCCAGTTCATCTCTTGTACCTGATCTTTGTCTCAAAGCCTCATATTGGTACCTGTGGGTTTCTAGTAGTGTTGATTACTCCTTGTAGTTGATGCTAGTTGGTTTATTCGGTGGAAGATCATATCTTAAGATCCTTAATGATAATTAATACTCCTCTGACTATGAACATGAATATTCTTTGTGAGTAGTTACATTTGTTCCTGAGGACATGGGAAAAGTCTTATTATAAGTAATCATGTGAATTTGGTATTCGTTTGATTTTTTGACGAGATGTATGTTGTCTCTCCTCTAGTGGTGTTATGTGAATGTTGACTACATGACACTTCACTATTATTTGGGCATAGGGGAAAACATTGGGAAGTAACAAGTAGATGATGGATTGCTAGAGTGACAGAAGCTTAAACCCTAGTTTATGTGTTGCTTTGTAAGGGGCTGATTTGGATCCATATGTTTCATGCTATGGTTAGATTTATCTTAATTCTTCTTTCGTAGTTGCGGATGCTTGCGAGAGGGGTTAATCATAAGTGGGAGGCTTGTCCAAGTAAGGACAACACCCAAGCACTGGTCCACCCATACATATAATTATCAAAGTACGAACGCGAATCTTATGAGCGTGATGAAAACTAACTTGACAATAATTCCCATGTGTCCTCGGGAGTGCTTTGCATTATATAAGAGTTCGTCTAGGATTGTCCTTTGCTACAAAAAGGATTGGACCACCTTGATGCACCTTAGTTACTTTTGTTACTTGTTACCCGTTACGAATTATCTTATCACAAAACTATCTGTTACGGATAATTTTAGTGCTTGCAGAGAATACCTTGTTGAAAACCGCTTGTCATTTCCTTCTGCTCCTCGTTGGGTTTGACACTCTTACTTATCGAAAGGACTAAAATTGATCCCCTATACTTTTGGGTCATCAAGACTCTTTTCTGGTGCCATTGCCGTGGAGTGAAGCGCCTTTGGTGAGTGGAATTTGGTAAGGAAACATTTATATTGCATGCTGAAATTTACTGTCACTTGTCACTATGGAAAATAATCCTTCGAGGGGCTTGTTCGGGGTATCTTCACCTCGACCAGTAGAGCAAAGAGTTGCCCCTCAACCTACTAAACCTAGTGAAAACATTTATTATGAAATTCCTTTGGGTATGATAGAGAAACTACTGGCTAATCCTTATGCAGGAGATGGAACATTACATCCTGATATGCATCTAATCTATGTGGATGAAGTTTGTGGATTATTTAAGCTTGCTGGTTTGCCCAAGGATGAAGTCAAGAAGAAGGTATTCCCTTTATCTTTGAAGGGAAAGGCATTGACATTGTATAGGCTATGCGATGATATTGGATCTTGGAACTATAATCAATTGAAATTGGAATATCACCAGAAGTTTTATCCTATGCATCTGGTTCTTCATGATCGGAATTATATATATAATTTTTGGCCTCGTGAAGGAGAAAGTATCGCTAAAGCTTGCGGGAGGCTTAAGTCAATGTTATATTCATGCCCCAATCATTAGCTCTCAAGAGAAATTATTTTTCATATTTTTTATGCTCGGCTTTCTCGTAATGATCCATCCATGCTCGATACTTCTTGTACTGGTTCTTTTATGAAGAAGACTATTGAATTCAAATGAGATTTATTGGAAAGAATTAACCGCAACTCTGAAGATTGGGAACTTGACGAAGGTAAGGAGTCAGGTATAAACCTCAAGTTTGATTATGTTAAATCTTTTATGGATACAGATGCTTTTCATGAATTTAGCACTAAATATGGACTTGACTCTGAGATAGTAGCTTCTTTCTGTGAATCATTTGCTACTCATGTTGATCTCCCTAAGGAGAAGTGGTTTAAATATCATCCTCCCATTGAAGTTAAAGTAGTAGAACCTATTAAAGTTGAAGAAGAAACTTTTACTTATAATGTTGATCCTATTGTCCCTACCGCTTATATTGAGAAACCACCTTTTCCTATTATAATGAGGGATCATGTTAAAGCTTCAACTATGGTTTGTAAGAGTTATACTAGAACACCTACACCCCCCGAACAAATTAAAGTTGAACCTAGTGTTGCTATGGTTAAAAATCTCTTGGTTGATAATATTGATGGGCATGTTATTTACTTCTGTGATGAAGCTGCTAGGATTGTTAAACCCGATATTAAAGATAAACTTAGACCCGTTGTTGGCATTCCAATTGTTTGTGTTAAATAGGAGATCATTGTTATCATGGTGTGATGCCCAGATAATCAGGCTACAGTAATCCCACGTTAACGATGCCACGTCACCCAGGTTACTGATGCTAATCTCTCGTTAGTTCAAAACCGGTTCAAAAGTCAAATTCAAAATATGTCAAACAACAAAAAATTTTAAACTTTAAAACTAAAATGTTCGGAGTGTGCCAATTAATGTTTAGGAAATTAAGGTGAAGGAAACACACCTTTACAGAATGCATACATTTTTCAAATTGAATTAAAACAAAAAAAACAAACACAACCCCCAGCCCCAGCCAAATGGGCCAAATGGGCCAAAAGGCCCAGCTAGCAAGCCCACTAGCCTGACCGGCCCGTTCCCACTCCCTTATCCCCTGGTGCCGAAACCCTAACCCCCTGACCGCACCACTTCCCCCACTCCCTCGTTCTCTCAACCCCCTTCCCAATCCAATCTGGATCGGGGAAACGATACATGTCGCCCCTTGCTCGAGGCCGTCGTGCCACTTGACGCCGCTGGACCCCAACATCGCCGTAGCACCACCACCACCCGGACCTCGTCGCCTCCTCCCCTCCATCGTCGTCGTCCCCGGCATCCTCCCCACGCCCCACTGCCCTATCCCTACAGCCCCTGTGAGCTCTCCCTCCTCCTCTCCCCCTCGCGCGCACGCGCTCACGCCGTGGCCTCCTCCCCGCGGCCCCGCCTCGCTCTGCCGCTTCTGCTCGCGTTGTCCCGCCGTGGCCATCACCCGCGCGCTGCCTGGCCGCGCGCCCGCATTGGCCATGCCCTGCCTTGCCCCCTCGCCGTCACTACGACCACCGCAACCGCCATGCGCACATCCGACACGCCGCCCCCGCTTACCTCCTGTTGCGGCCCGTCCCCGCGGCCACCGGCCCGCGCGCTTGCACCGCTCGCCCCGTGCCCCGCCTCTGCCTCTGGCCCCGCGGGCCATCACCGCGCCGGCGGACAACTCCGGCGCCCACCCCGGGCTCTCTCCTTCCGGCAGCTGGCCCCGCCTCCTAACCCGCTCCGCGCCCTGTCCATGTCGGCTTCGCCCGCAACCGCGCCCAGCGCACGCTTCCCCTGTGCCCGTGAAGGCCTTGGGCCATTGGACAACGGGGCCCTGCCCCTGGAACGTTTTTTTAATAATAAATAAAAATAGTAATTAATTAATTAATTAAATAAGTAACTTAATTAATCCTGATTAGATTAACCTAATCACTTAGGTTAGTTAATTAATCTGTTAGGTTAGTTAACACTCAATGACAACTCGGACCCACATGTCAGTTTGACCCAGTCAACGCCCTGTTGACTGCTGACATCATGATGATGTCATGATGACGTCAGCATACACTATTCTGGATAATGTTGATGTAAAATAATTAAATAAATTCTAAAAATGATTAAATCTTTTAAAATTAATATAAAATAAACCGTAGCTCGGATGGAAAAACTTTGTACATGAAAGTTGCTCAGAACGGCGAGACGAATCCAGATACGTAGCCCGTTCGTCCGCCACGCATCCTTAGCATAGTGAACCCGCAACATTTCACCTGCAGTTCATCTGTCTGAAAATGCGTAACACCGGGGATACTTTCCCAGATGTTTCCCCCTTTCACCGGTATCACCTACTACCATGTTAGGGGACATCTAACACCGCTCATTGTCATGTCATGCATCGTCATGCTTATGTTTGCATTGTATTTACTGTTTCTTCCCCCTCTTCTCTGCCCAGTTCGACCACGAAGTTGACGACCCCTCCTTCTTGCCAGTGCAACCAGGCAAGCCCCCCCTTGATCACCAGATATCGCCTATTCTTCTCTCTACTGCTTGCATTAGAGTAGTGTAGCATGTTACTGTTCGGTTACTCCTATTCTGTTGCATAGCCTGTCATTGTTGCTACAGTCATTGATACCTTACCCACAATCCTAAATGCTTAGTATAGGATGCTAGTTTATCATCATTGACCCTACATTCTTGTCAGTCTGCCTTGCTATACTATCGGGCCGTGATCACTCGGGAGGTGATCACGGGTATATATTGTACATATATACATACTATACAGATGGTGACTAAAGTCGGGTCGGCTCGTTGAGTACCCACAAGTGATTCGGATATGGGGGCTGAAAGGACAGGTGGCTCCATCCTGGTAGAGGTGGGCCTGGGTTCCCGACGGCCCCCGACTGTTACTTTGTGGCGGAGCAACAGGGCAGGTTGATACCACCTAGGAGACGGGTGGGCCTGGCCCTGGTCGGCGTCCGCGGTTACTTCATAATAACACGCTTAACGAAATCTTGGTATTTGATCTGAGTCTGGCCACTGGCCTATATGCACTAACCAACTACGCGAGAACAGTTATGGGCACTCGACGTCGTGGTATCAGCCGAAGCCTTATTGACGTCAGCGACTAAGCGGTGCGCGCCGGGTTGGACCGCGTAACGCAACTTCCTTTGTAATGGAGGTTGCTAGGTCTGCTCACCGGCCACCCACGTAACATGCAGGTGTGCAATGGGCGATGGGCCCAGACCCCTGCGCGCTAGGATTTAGACCGGCGTGCTGACCTCTCTGTTGTGCCTAGGTGGGGTTGCGACGTGTTGATCTTCCGAGGCCGGGCATGACCCAGGAAAGTTTGTCCGGCCAAAGGGGATCAAGCGTGTTGGGTTATGTGATGCACCCCTGCAGGGAAGTTTATCTATTCGAATAGTCGTGTCCCTCGGTAAAAGGATGACCCAGATTTGTACCTTGACCTTATGACAACTAGAACCAGATACTTAATAAAACACACCCAGAGAAGTTCTAGAGACAACCCGGTGATCGCTTTCCCACAGGGCGACGAGGGGAGGATCGCCGGGTAGGATTATGCTATGCGATGCTACTTGGAGGACTTCAATCTACTCTCTTCTACATGCTGCAAGATGGAGGCTGACAGAAGAGTAGTCTTTGATAGGACTAGCTATCCCCCTCTTATTCTGGCATTCTGCAGTTCAGTCCATCGATATTACCTCTTTACACATATACCCATGCATATGTAGTGTAGATCCTTGCTTGCGAGTACTTTGGATGAGTACTCACGGTTGCTTTGCTCCCTCTTTTCCCCCCTTTTCCTCTTCATTCTCGGATGCCGCAACCAGATGTTGGAGCCCAGGAGCCAGACGCCACCGTCGACGACGACTCCTACCACACTGGAGGTGCCTACTACTACGTGCAGGCCGCTGACGACGACCAGAAGTAGTTTAGGAGGATCCCAGGCAGGAGGCCTGCGCCACTTTTGATCTGTATCCCAGTTTGTGCTAGCCATCTTATGGCAACTTGTTTAACTTATGCCTGTACTTAGATATTGTTGCTCCCGCTGACTCGTTTATGCTTGAGCACTTGTATTCGAGCCCTCGAGGCCTCTGGCTTGTAATATGATGCTTGTATGACTTATTTTACTTTTAGAGTTGTGTTGTGATATCTTCCCGTGAGTCCCTGATCTTGATCATACACATTTGCGTGCATGATTAGTGTACGATTGAATCGGGGGAGTCACAAGTTAGTATCAGAGCCGACTGCCTGTAGGAATACCCCTTCCACACTCCTTGGCCGAAGTCGAGTCTAGTCACTACAAAACTTTTACTAACATGGCGGTGAGTCTTATGGGCCCACGTCGCCATTTGGGTGGTATTAGGATCTTTTACTCCTCGTCTATACTCTGGGACTCTGATCTCTCTTCTATTTGGGTTAAATGATTTTGCTAACTCTAACTCTAGGTTCTCGTAACTATTTCTCCCGAAGATCCCTCATTTCGGAAGATCATCTACTTCGTCAGAAGATTTAGAGGATATCCCTCGATATTTTCCTGAGACCCTTGTGCTCATCGCCTTTGCAATTCACTGCCACCAATATATCCCTATGGATATCTGCATGCACTTGTCATTCTCATGATCATTTCTCGTTGCTTTGGTTGTTACAAGATGCCTTGAACTATTCTTGTTGCCCCAAGAATCCTTTGAGTTTACTGTCTTGCAGTTTTATTTTGCATGAAAACCCTTACGGGTTTTTTCTCTAACATTTATCGAGGATCCGTTCTTCTCAATTGTTCATGTGACTCACAAAATTCTTCGGAATACTTTTCGATCTTTCGAAAATCCTCTGCAGCCTGTTATTCTTGAAATCCTTGCCTACTTACATTATGGTTAATTGCATATGACTAGTATTCCTCGATAACATCCCTTGTCTTAGTCAATTTGAGCCTATTGATTCAATATGTGCGTACGCACGCAGTCATCAGGTTATCCTTTTTAAAATTATCCTTCCAACTCAGACGTCATTCCGGACATGAGTTGGTTCTCGGCAATTCAAACCTTTATTGATTGTCCAACTAAGTGTTTTCAACTTATCCATCCTTGATCAGAGCGTCTGCTTCTGATCCGTCGTTTTGGAAAGCATATTTTCTTTCTATTTAAGCATCAGACTAATCAGGAGATTCTTGAATCTGATGCCTCTGCATTCTTTCTTTCTCTGAGTGAGTACTGATACTCACATCTGCTCTGTTGTGGATCGCCCGATCCATTATTGGATTTTTATCCGACAGTTTCCTTCATATTCAATCACCTCGTGAGTTCTTCCCCTGATACATAATGCCTTTGGTAAATTGTATCATCTGCTTGGCCAACCATGCTCTGCTTTTGAGCTTGTGTATTTACTTTTGAAACTTGTGGTACATGTTACTAAGATGCCCGATGGGTTGAACCTATGCCTTCCCCTAATCCGTGAGAACCTGAAAGTTTTCACAAGTCATACTCTTCTAGTGTTCTACCAGATAAAATTCCAACACTACAGTTATATCAAAGCGAGAGGTGAATGAAATGATCTGCATTAAAGAAGTGGGAGTCGACCTTGAACTTTGTGTTCATGCCCATGAAAATGATGTAGACCATCTCGAAAGCTTCTTGCAAAATGATTATCTAGTTGTATGATTCTTTCAGTATTCTTGAAATTGATTCCTTACAGTTATGGTTCCGACCATGCTGTCCTGATCTAATATATCTTATGGGAATTCATTCCAGTGCCTCGTCTATTTTTGGCAAGGTTGAAGTATCTACTATCAAAGGTCAATGACCCGGTTCTACTTCTATCATGTTCTACCTTCGAGTATTACCCCCTGGTATCTCGAAGATGTCTTGCCATTGCGCTACATCTTACTAACTTTGTTGAAGTAATGTCTTTCCTTGTCGTAATCACTCTACGGGTTCTGGGTTGTTATCAACCAAGGACATCGACTAGTGAAATTTTCTGCACTACAAATCAAATACCGCTAGTATTTTTACTAGGAAATTCTGAACTCAATCTAGTCATTCCTAGACTATCGGCTGCATCCTGGTCTTGCTATCTTTGACTGTGCTACCTCATCCTTCTCTGGTGCATGAATTCTTCAGTGTATGAGCACGACTTATGTCGAGCCTTCAACATCATGTTGCTTGTCTTGAAAGGCAACCTTGGTTCCGAGCTTGCATCTTATATTTTGATCCTATAACTTGCCACTTTGTCATTCCCTTGCTTGTTGCCGTTGTTGTTTGATTGAATCCTCTCTAAACTTCCCGGCAAATGTGTCGGATCACCTTCAACACTTTGACTTCTTCCGAGATGTCAACTGTGTTCATGATGAGAAATACCCTCCTTGCCCTTGATGATTTTTATTATCATCAATAACAGCCTTAACTTCCTTTCATCGGAACTTGTCCACATTATGAATACAACTTGCTCTCCAGCTAGTGCTATGTTCTGCCTTGAAGTATTACTGTCTTTTCTATCGAGAATGTTGTGGGGATTGCTCCACCTCTTAGAAATTCTTGGTATGGTGATACTTCTCACCATCACCATTCTTCCTTGGTCCCCGTGTTGTTTTTAACCAGGATACCAATATGCTAACGGTGTTCTTTGAGTTCTGTACTTCTAGCAACCCTATTGCTTTGAAGTTAATGATCGACAGTTTGTTCTTAGACCGTTGGTTATTGAATCATCACTCTAAAGTTGATCTTGCTGCCTAAGGTCATATTTCGGGCACACCTTTCATCTAATGATTGATGGTGTATGTTTTCCTAGAGCATACAACATTATATCATTTGAATTGACAAGTGTCATCTTCTTGTTCACATTATTGTGGAAATCCATCCGTTTGGAATTCTTGATGAATTGTCGCTGAGCCCATCAGCCACCTTCTCATCCCCTCCTTGGTTTAATGATGAACTATTGCTTCAGGAACCCGCTCCCATAGTTCATTTCCCGAGAATCTTGCAATGTAATTTTGTTGATTTGTGTTGCACCTTTTCTTCTCGGACATCCTGAGTCTGAGGTATCATGACACTAATCGAATCTGAATCTCGGTCAGATATGATGGTTGGGACAACTTTCCAGGAGTTAGGATGTTGGTCCTTTGATGACCCGGTAATATGATGTCGTGCCTAGCACCCCCCTGGCTGGAGGACCTATCATTATAATTCCTTTTGCAAGGATAACCATTCTTCCTAGAGGAAATTGCAAGACTTATTTTATAAGTTGCTCCTGACAGATCATTTGTGTATCCAAAGTCTTTCCCTTGATTGAAACACCATATCATTGCTACCTCGAAGCATGACTATGATACCCCGCTCATCAACAAGAACATTGGAGGCGCGATGCTAAAAGTTTCTTGGTCAGTTATCCAAACACCGTTGTATGGGTAACATCTTGATTAATCCTTGCCTCTTTATCTGAATGGTTGGGTACTGGATCTCCTACCCTGTATGCCATGTTCTGTTTGTCCGTGGGAGGGATATACTCTTAATAATTGTGTGTAATCACAATTTTTGTTTCCATTGTTCCGTTTAATCTGATAATTGCGTTTTCCTTTCCATTCTTTTATTTAACCTTTCCTTAATCTGACTTAACTGAGCAGAGATAATTCCCTGCTTAGGTAAGCACCTTGTTGTACCGCTCTGTCTGTAAGACCCTGTTACTATTGTTGATGACATTCCAGTAACCACCGATGGGTGAGAACTTTGCCAATTGGTTTGCCTCATTCAACGAGCAGGAAACTGGTTCTCTTTGTTTCCCGTCCTTGGTACCGACATTGTTGCCGACATAGCTGACAAGCTATCCACTGACATGCCTCCCTTTCACGGCTATGCAAGATGTCACCACCCTTCCTACTTTCAACCCACATGGTGGGCCCATAGCCCACAGTTCCACTGGATTGAAACCTGACTCTTCTTTACAACCTGGATTCTAATGTACCCTTTGCACCTGGCTTCGTATGTGATTCACGAGCTAAATTCTATACCATTATTCATCCTGGAATCAAACACCATGTTATTCTCGTTGGTCAAACCCCATTCCAACTTCTGTCTAGTCATCAAATGATTGCCTAACCATTTGAAACTTTGGTACCATCTTATATTGCACTCAATGAATTCACTGAAATACAACTCATGGGGTACCTCATGTATTTCCCATTGAGTTCACTGTCAGATGCCTAGCTTTGGTGGAGCTGCGTTCTTCCAGAGTTTTTCCCCTTGGTCGCGTTCGTAGGACGATGGAGATCGCGAAGAAAGGATGACGACTTGATCATCGTGACTTGAAGAAGAGAAATGAAGACATCAACGAAAGGGATCAACCTCTTTGAATGGGGAGCCAAGACTGAGGAGACTCGTTAGGTTTTCGCTACCAACACTTTTCCCCCCTTACTCCACCGCTTGAATCTCGGGACGAGATTTCTTGTAGTGGAGGAGAATTGTGACGCCCGAATAATCAGGCTACAGTAATCCCACTTTAACGATGCCACGTCACCCTGGTTACTGATGCTAATCTCTCGTTAGTTCAAAACCGGTTCAAAAGTCAAATTCAAAATATGTCAGACAACAAAAATTTTCAAACTTTAAAACTAAAATGTTCAGAGTGTGCCAATTAATGTTTGGGAAATTAAGGTGAAGGAAACACACCTTTACAGAATGCATAAATATTTTAAATTGAATTAAAAAAAACCCCACCCCCCGCCCCCCGCCCCCGGCCAAATGGGCCAGAAGGCCCAGATGGCAAGCCCACTGGCCTGACCGGCCCATACCCACTCCCTTATCCCCTGGTGCCGAAACTCTAACTGTCGGTGTCAAAACCGGCGGATCTCGGGTAGGGGGTCCGATCTGTGCGTCTTAGGCTGATGGTAACAGGAAGCAAGGGACACAATGTTTACCCAGGTTTGGGCCCTCTCGATGGAGGTAAAACCCTACTTCTTGCTTGATTAATATTGAAGATATGTGTAATACAAGAGTAGATCTACCACGAGATCGTAGAGGCTAAACCCTAAGAGCTAGCCTATGATGGTATGATTGTAATTGTGATCGGCCTTCTAAGGACCATGCTCTCCGGTTTATATGGACACGGGATAGCTAGGGTTTACATGGAGTCGGTTACAAGGAAGGAAACATAATATCCGGATCGCCAAGCTTGTCTTCCACGCAAAGGAGAGTCCCATCTGGACACGAGCCGAAGTCTTGAGTCTTGTATCTTGACGCTTCTATAGTCCGTACGATGTATACAGTCCGGCTGTACGAATACCCCCTTATCCAGGACTCCCTCAGTAGCCCCTGAACCAGGCTTCAATGACGATGAGTCCGGCACGCAGTCTTGTCTTCGGCATTGCAAGGCGGGTTCCTCCTCCGAATACTCCAAGATGATTATCGAACACGTAGACCGTGTCCGGATTTGCAAGATGATCTTCACATACCCTAGCATAAATCCGCTCTGCTGGCAGTTTTTGCACGTCGTGCCCTTGCATCGTGGCCTGGTCCAATACGAACCGGCGTCTCCTGCTCCACCTTGACTCGCGTTGCGAGGCAGTTTTATTGGCACGTCCTGCCAAAGCAGAGATCGTGTCCCTCTTAATACGGGCTCTTTTATCAATATGGGCATATGTGACCCCACGGCGACTGTTGGTATGATGCCGTGTATTTTAGATAAGTCTCAAGCAGTCACACTGAGGACTCTTGGTATTCATCCCTTTTATAAAGGGGTCAAGGCCTACGCCTCTTCTCCACCTCTCCTGCCCCTTCTCACACCTCGAGCTCCAGCACTCAAAACCTAAACTCCAACGCCCCAGGTCCTTCAGTATGTCCGGATCTGACGCAACATGCCGGTGGGCGGCCTCCTCGATTCAAGAGGAGGACATTGCGAAGCTTAGGGAGGTCGGATACCTGACCGCCGATATCCAGCACAAGCTTCTTGCTCCGAGGCAAATTATCCCCACGCCGGAGCCCAACGATAGCGTTGTGTTTATCCCTCACTTCCTCCGAGGCCTGGGCCTCACCCTCGACCTCTTTGTGAGGGGGCTCATGTTCTACTATGGGTTGGATTTTCACGATCTGGCTCCAGACGCCATCCTCCACATCTCGTCTTTCATTATTGTGTGCGAGGCTTTTCTCCACGTCAACCCACACTTCGGCTTATGGATGAGGACCTTCAATGTGAAGCCGAAGATGATCGAGGGGCGACATGCGGAGTGCGGAGGCGCTATAGTAAGTAGAAACACGGATGCCCCATGGCCAGAGGGTTCTTTTCCGGAAGGATCCGATGTATGGCAACGGAGATGGTTCTATGTCACTACTCCTAGAGGCACAAAGTGGGTAGCTGCCCCCGAGTTCCGCTCGGGCCCTCCGTCACAGTTAGCGTCTTGGACCGACGTAGGACAGAATTATGGGCCTGCTGGCGATGTGCCCGAACTGCAGAATCGTATCTGGGAGCTTATTGAGAGGGACATAAATCTTGTCAGTATAATTCAGGTAATGCTAGTCCGGCGGATGTTGCCGTGCAAACGTCGGCCTCTCCGGATGTGGGAGTTTAATCCGGAGGGTCCGCAGACTATTAAGCACTTCTTCGGCCTGACGCTCGAAGGAATGTGCAAGTTATTCTTCGGACCACATGTAAAGTGTCCGGACACCACCGAGGATGCGGGCCTAAGCTGCAATCGCCTAGATGCCCAAGTAAGTAACCTTAAAGCTGGACACTTCATTTATGTTTATCATAACTATTATTCTAACAATCCCTCCGCGGCCAGGAATGGCTCGGCAAGGCGAAGAGAATCAGATGTCCGACACCACTTCTTGAAGGCTCTCCTGGTCCAACCATTGCAAAGATGCTGGACCGGGCGCTCAGCAAAATCCCTTCAGGGAAAGGCGGAGGAAAGGGCAGTGAAGCTAAATTTCACGCACTGCACATCCAGACCGGGGAAATCGCTAACCCTCCTATGGAGGATAGCCGAGAAGGGGAGGTCAAAGCCTCCTCCCCACGCGGGAGGAAGAGGGCCGCCTCCGAAGATTTGGAGGCGGAGACGCCCAAGCAAGGGAAGAAAGCATCACCAAGGGCTCTGCCGCGACGGGCGCCCTCACCACGCCGTGCCCACCAATGGGCCAGCTCTCCGCCGAGATGTAAGTTAATCATTAATCCGAAGGTGTAATGTTACTCCGAGATCAATAACCAGGACTTCGTCTTTTGTAGTCCGATGAGCAGCTCTTCTCAACAGAGTTCGTCTTCGGGGGACCTTCGTCCGGAGATGATGGAGAGTGAGACCCCACCCGCCTCTCCGCCTCATGAAGCGGGCGACACGGAGGTGTCGTCTCAGAGGAGTCCGGATCTGCTGAAGCCGGCAGCAAACACGTCAGTCACCCTGAGCCCGGAGCATTTGGCTCCCACGGGGGGCGATGAGACGGGTCCGGCACAGTTCCGTGTCCGGCCGGATGCACTGACGGGCCTTCTGGAGCAAGCCGCGCTCTCAGAGAAGCACCGCTCTTTAATGAGCATGGTGCTCATGAAGATTTCGTCCGCCACCAGCGGTTTAAATTAGGCATTTGCCAGCCTGCTCAAAGGCTTTGAGGTATGTAGTTAAAAATGCACAATCTTTTGGTTATGAAGCGTGGGCTAGGTGTGCTCCCTATAGGTAGTAGCCCCTGAGACTCTGGTTGCCTGCCATGGGCGGCAAACAAGGGATCATATACTAATGGCTACACCGTACATGTGTGCAGGTATACAAGGATCCGGCAGCCGACCAGTCTGTTGAAGTTGCCGAACTGAGGAGGCAGATCGGGTCCATTGACGCCGATATCACGCTGGTAAATAAACGGCTGGAGGAGTCACAGGGTATGTGCTCTGCTTCCTTTATTATGATATATAGGAAAATGTAAGAGGGGTATAATATTAATGCAATGTGTTTGCATTGCAGATGGTGCTGCTGCTGTGGAGGCCTTGAGGGCGGAACTTGCTCAAACCAAGGAACAAGCTCGAGCTAGCAATGCGGCTGCCCTAAGGGCGGCCGAAGAGTTGAGAGCCGAACAGGCTGCTCATCGCCGAAGTGAGGAAAAGATAGCCGAAATGGCTGGGGAGTTAAAGAATGCCGCCGACCGGTACGCACTCCTCGAAAAGGAGAATAAGGGTAGTTCGACCGAGATGGACAAGGCACTTAATGCCACCAAGGAGATGCGGACCGAGATCCGCAGTATGCGGGAGGAGCTCCAACAGGCCGACAAAATTGTGGCTGGGGGCTCATACTTACTGCGGACGAAGTTCTTGGATCCGAAGTATGCTCCCTTGCCGGGGCGCTTGAGTCCTGCCGATGCATATGCGGACTTGGCTAGTAGTACAGCTGACGCTGTCAAGTTCTTCGAGGGTCAAGGCGATGAAGAAGTGGAAAAGCTTTTCTGGTCGCAGTTCAATGCTCCCACTCGTCCGCTGCTGCTAAATGAGAAGGTGACTGCTATGGCAGAGCTCCACAGGCTGCCCAGGCTTGCAATGCGGTCTGTAATAGACCATCTTTGGCCGAAGGGGCCTAAGCCGGACAGCTATTTTGGTTTGGTGCAGCAATTCCTTGGAGCCGTGTCTCAGATTGACGCCATGAGGAGGTCGGCATGCATAGAAGGTGCGCGGATGGCTCTTGCCCGCGTTAAAGCCTATTGGACAGAAATGGAGGCCACTATAATAGAGACCAAGGATCCAGCGGGAGGCCAATATCCGGCCGAGAACTACTTGGCGCAAGTCACGGAAGGTTCCCGCCTAATAGAGGCGCAGTGCTCGAAGAATGTTTTAGTCGAGTGATAAGTCGGATCATTGTAGAACACAATGTTTTAGTTTAATTATGAGGCTATGTTTATACTTTTGCCCGGAAGTATGATTGTATCCCCTTTGCGGCCGTTTTTATATGTATAAGTAGTCCGAAAGATAGCAGTCGTTGGCTTCAAGCCCCACGCGTATAATGCGGGGGTGTTCGCAAAAAATATGCTTAATCACACTTGATCCAGCGTCTTGGTCCGTTAAGGAGGTGATCACACGTCGAACTAGGCAACCGAACTATATAGCTGTAACACTTTCGCTTAGCCATGGGATTATAATGGTGGGGCTACTATATAGCCCCTGGTACCTTCGCGTGCATCCGAATACGGGCGCGTGCGTACCTGGCCGGAAAACGGCCCTTCGTTAATGTGGAGTAATCTTTAGGGATTCCGGTGAGGCTTCGAGTGGTTGAACAGTCTCTCGCTGTATCATGACAGTCAGTTTTCGGCTTTCTCTACTGAGGCGCTCATCCGGAATAACCAGGGCACAATCGCAGTAGTTCTCCTTTGGCCTGCCTTAGCCGGTGATAATGGAACATAATACGGCAAACCCAGGAGCCGGGCAAACCCAACATTTGACCAAAGACATGATTCGGAGTTGATGCATATACGACCAAACTTGTGACGCCGAACACTCCCGAGGGTATTCGGTCATTGTAAAGGAAAAGAGGCTGACAAGAGCCTATTATAAGCCCTTAATTTCCTAGGTACGTGCAATTTAGTCTGCCGTGGCCAAATGCCAATAACGGCAGTATCCTCTGTGGGTATAGAACCCGTGGGATGGTTAAACAACAAAAGGCAGTAGAAAAGGTTTACAAAGGGGCTTAATCTAAAAAGAAACATGTTGAACGGGCCCCTGCTGCACGTCTGCGCCTTTGCCTCCGTTGTGCCGTATCCTGGAATGGTCTCGCGCGAACGTTGTCTATAAAAAAAAGAAAAACTCGTAGGAGAGTGCAACGTAAGAACGCGATTAATAGAAAAGTGTAAGATGTTGGCCTGCCAATAAGGTCGAGCCAAGTGCGGGGCTGTATTAAAAATTTATAGCCCCTTGTTTCCGCTATGGGGGTACATATACGATGCCCTGGTTGAACCGGGCTACCGGACTCGTCTAACCGTGTCTGTGGTCTTAATGACCAGGCATGTATGTGATAATTGGAGGCCGCTTACAGTCCGGCCGCCATGGCCGTCGCGTGTTCCTCTGCGTGTGAAAAGCGCTCTGTGATTCCACGAATGGTGATGAGACCACTTGGACCAAGCATCTTGAGTGTAAGGTAGCCATAATGCGGCAATGCGTTGAAGCGGGCGAAGGCCGTTCTTCCAAGCAATGCATGATAGCCGCTTTGGAAGGGTGCGATGGTGAAGAGCAGTTCTTTGCTTCTGGAGTTGCCTGGGGAGCCGAATGTTACTTCCAGCACGACGGAGCCCCTGCCGTAAGTTTCAACGCCTGGTATCGCCCCTTCAAAGGTGGTGTTGCTTTGGCTAATTCCGGATGGGTTTATCCCCATTCTGCGGACAGTGTCCTCATATATTAAATTGAGACTACTGCCACCGTCCATGAGGACACGAGTGAGACGGTATCTGTCTATTATTGGGTCGAGCACCAAGGCCTGTGATCCTCCGCGTCGAATACTAGTTCGGTCGTCCATGTGATCGAAAGTGATCGGACGAGACATCCAGTAGTCAGATATGGCTAGGGTGGGCTTTTCATCGTGTGCGTCTCTGAGCGCGCGTTCTTGCCTTCTTGTGGATGTGTGAGTCGCGTGGATCATGTTTACTGTTTTAACCTCTGGAGGGAATTTTTTCTGCCCCCCCAGTGTCCGGCTGGCGAGGTTCGTCCTCATCTTCACTTGGTGTTTCCCTCTCTTTGTGTTCGGCATTTAATTTGCCGGCCTGCTTGAAGACCCAACACTCTCTATGGGTGTGGTTCGCAGGTTTCTCCGGGGTGCCATGAATTTGGCATAGTCTGTCCAGAACTCTGTTCAGGCCGGACTGTCCCTCTTTACTGCCTTTAAATAGCTTCTTTTGCTGATCAGGTCGAGAGCCCCTGAATCCGGCATTGACCGTCGTGTTATCCGTGCTCTCTTCCTTGTTTTGGTGTTTATTTTTATTACCCCGTGGCTTCCCGTTGCCATCCCTTATTTCAGATGTGGTGGGGTCGCTGGTGCCTTTACGGGCCAACCAGCTATCTTCACCCGCGCAAAAGCGGGTCATAAGGCTTGTTAAGGCTGCCATTGTCCTTGGCTTTTCTTGGCCGAGGTGTCGGGCGAGCCATTCGGCACGGATGCTGTGTTTGAATGCCGCTAAGGCTTCGACATCCGGACATTTGACAATTTGATTCTTCTTAGTGAGGAATCTGTTCCAAAGCTTGCGGGCGGACTCTCCGGGCTGTTGGATTATGTGACTTAGGTCGTCTGCATCCGGAGGTCGGACATAAGTCACTTGAAAATTGGCCCTGAAAGCATCTTCGAGTTCCTCCCAACTCCCGATTGAGTTTTCAGGGAGGCTTTTCAGCCAGTGTCTAGCTGGTCCCTTCAACTTGAGGGGAAGGTATTTGATGGCATGGAGGTCATCCCCACGAGCCATGTGAATATACAGGATAAATTCATCGATCTAGACCCCTGGGTCTATGGTGCCGTCGTATGCTTCTATGTTCACAGGTTTGAAGCCTTGTGGGAATTCATGGTCCAGTACTTCTTCGATGAAGCACAGGGGGTGAGTAGCCCCTCTATATTTGGATGCTCTGTGGCATGTAGTCGGCTGTTGTTGTGTCTGAAGCTTATTCCGAACTGGTATCTGGCTTGTATAAGCGTTTGGGTAACCATAGTCCTTCGCCGGGATGTGTCTTTTACGTCCATACATGGACCTGGCTGCACCGGCCTTCTTATCCAGATGCTCACGTAAATCGTGTGCAGTGTCCGCAGCCGCGCTGTTATGGTTGTGAAGCGGTACGTTTGGTTTCTTGGTCGAATTTTCTTTCGGTGGAACGGCCGCGTCGTCAAATTCTGGCAGTAGCTTGCGCTTCGGATAGCCTTTCGTATGGCGGTCATCACCATATCTTTCTTCGGTGTCTAGCACTTTATTCCATCTTCGGCTGAGCTTTTCTTGTGCGGCCTTGAGCCGTTGCTTCTGCTTTTTAGGCTTCTTGCGGTGGCCATAAGCCTTCTGTGGAGGTTGTCTCGTTCCACTTGTTCGTCCGGGATGATGAATGCATCATCGTCCGGACTGTCTTCGTGTTCGGGGGCGGCTTCGTGAGCTCGTCCCTCCAGATCATTGTGATCGGGTATTTGCTCCGGACTTGATTTTGCGTCACCTGGCTCATCCTACTCCATCGCTGGGTCCATGTGGTCATTGTTGCTTTCGGAGTTTGCGGGTATATCGACCCTTCTTGCGCTCTTGTCGCTATTTTTGCAATTGTTGGACTTTGAGCGGCGTCTGCGATGCCTTTTTGGCTTTTGCCCGGGTGTTTTATCTTCCGGATTGTCGCTGTCGTCCTTATTGGGCGTCTCTACCATGTATATATCGTGTGACAAGGTAGTAGTCCCGTGCCCCAGGGATTTTGGAGCTTCTCCTGCATCGTCATCCATATCGTCGATGTCTTCGGAGTCGAAGTCAAGCACGTCGGTTAAATCTTCAACCTTGGCAATGAAGTGGGTGGTGGGTGGGCAGCGAATTCCTTTGTCGCCTGCTTCCCACTTGGGCCGGACATAGTTCGGCCCAGAGCCTCCTGACAAAGAGAGAGACTTTAATGAGTTCAGCATGTCGCCAAAGGGCGAGTGCTGAAAGATGTCCGCAGCGGTAAACTCCATTACCGGAGCCCAACCTGGCTCGGCTGGCTCGAGAGTGTGCGAACCAGGACAAACAGCCGGATATGAGTCCGGGGGCCCAGGGTTACAGGCCTCTACAGAGGTGAGACCTGTGTTTGGCTCCATTGCCGATGAGTGTGCGGCCTGCGGGGCGGCGTCCATCCCTCCGTCCTCGGGCAATGCAACCTGTCCCGGGTTTAGATCCGGGGCTATTGCAGGGATGATGTTCCGAGCATTGTCCGACAGCAGGTCTAGGCCGTGCTCGTCGTGACTGTCCGGCGCTCCTGGCATAGGCTCGAATCCGTCGAAGATGAAGTCTCCGCGAATATCCGCTGTGTAGTTCAAGTTTCCAAACCTGATCTGGTGGCCAGGGGCGAAGCTATCAATCTGCTCCAACTAGCCAAGCGAATTGGCCCGCAGTGTGAAGCCGCCGAACACAAAGATCTGTCCGGGGAGAAAAGTCTCGCCCTGGACTATGTTGTTGACGATTGAAGATGCCATCAAGCCTCGAAGCGACGACAAAGAGGAACTCTCAATGAAAGCACCAATGTCGGTGTCAAAACCGGCGGACCTCGGGTAGGTGGTCCCAATCTGTGCATCTTAGGCTGATGGTAACAGGAAGCAAGGGACACAATGTTTACCCAGGTTCGGGCCCTCTCAATGGAGGTAAAACCCTACTTCCTGCTTGATTAATATTGAAGATATGTGTAGTACAAGAGTAGATCTACCACAAGATCGTAGAGGCTAAACCCTAAGAGCTAGCCTATGATGGTATGATTGTAATTGTGATCGACCTTCTAAGGACCATGCTCTCCGGTTTATATGGACACCGGAGAGCTAGGGTTTACATGGAGTCGGTTACAAGGAAGGAAACATAATATCCGGATCGCCAAGCTTGTCTTCCACGCAAAGGAGAGTCCCATACCGACACGAGCCGAAGTCTTGAGTCTTGTATCTTGACGCTTCTATAGTCCGGACGATGTATACAGTCCGGCTGTCCGGATACCCCCTTATCCAGGACTCCCTCACTAACCCCCTAACCGCACCACTTCCCCGACTCCCTCGTTCTCTCAACCCCCTTCCCGATCTAGTCTGGATCGGGGAAACGATACGTGTCGCCCCTTGCTCGAGGCCGCCGCGCCAGTCGACGCCGCTGGACCCCACCTTCGCCGGAGCACCACCACCACCTGGACATCGTCACCTCCTCCCCTGTATCGTCGTCGTCCCCGACATCCTCCCCGCGCCCCACTGCCCTATCCCTATGGCCCCCGTGAGCTCCCCCTCCTCCTCTCCCCCTCGCGCGCACGCGCTCACGCCGTGGCCTCCTCCCCACGGCCCTGCCTCGCTCTGCCGCTTCTGCTCGCCTTGTCCCGTCGTGGCCATCGCCCACGCGTCGCCTGGCCGCGCGCCCGCGTCGGCCAAGCCCTGCCTTGCCCCCCCACCATCACTACAACCACTGCAACCGCCATGTGCACACCCGACACGCCATCCCTGCTTACCTCCTATTGCGGCCCGTCCCCACGGCCACTGGCCCGCGCGCCTGCACCGCTCGCCCCGTGCCCCGCCTCTGCCTCTCACCCCACGGGCCATCGCCGCGCCAGCAGCCAACTCCGTCACCCACCCCGGGCTCTCTCCTTCCTGCAGCCGGCCCTGCTCCCTCACCCGCTCCGCGCCCTCGCCGCGTCGGCTCCGCCCGCAATTGCGCCCAACGTCCGCTTCCCCTGTGCCCGTTAAGGCCCTGGGCCATTGGACAACGGGGCCCAGCCCCTGGAATGTTTTAAAAAAGAATTAAAAATAATAAATAAAAATATTAGTTAGTTAATTAATTAACTTAATTAATCCTGATTAGATCAACCTAATCACTTAGGTTAGTTAATTAATCTGTTAGGTTAGTTAACAGTCAATGACAACTGGTACCCACACGTTAGTTTGACCCAGTCAACGCCCTGTTGACTGCTGACATCATGCTGACGTCATGATGACATCAGCATGCACTATTCTGGATAATGTTGATGTAAAATAATTAAATAAATTCTAAAAATTATTAAATCTTTTCAAATTAATATAAAATAAACCGTAGCCCGGATGGAAAAACTTTGTACATGAAAGTTGCTCAGAACAGCGAGACGAATCCAGATATGCAGCCCGTTTGTCCGCCACGAATACCTAGCATAGTGAACCTACAACATTTCACCCCCGGTTCATCTATCCAAAAACGCGAAACACCGGGGATACTTTCCCAGATGTTTCCCCCTTTTGCCGGTATCACCTACTACCGCGTTAGGGCACACCTAACACCGCTCATTGTCATGTCATGCATCGTCATGCTTATGTTTGCATTGTATTTACTGTTTCTTCCCCCTCTTCTCTCCAGTACACTATGAGACATACGCTGCTGCTGCCCAGTTCGACTACGGAGCTGACGACCCCTCCTTCTTGCCAGAGCAACCAGGCAAGCCCCCCTTGATCAGAAGATATCGCCTATTCTTCTCTCTACTGCTTGCATTAGAGTAGTGTAGCATGTTACTGTTCGGTTACTCCTATTCTGTTGCATAGCTTGTCATTGTTGCTACAGTCGTTGATACCTTACCCGCAATCCTAAATGCTTAGTATAGGATGCTAATTTATCATTATTGGCCCTACATTCTTGTCAGTCCGACTTGCTATACTATCGGGCCGTGATCACTCGGGAGGTGATCACGGGTATATATTATACATATATACATACTATATAGATGGTGACTGAAGTCGGGTCGGCTCGTTGAGTACCCGCAAGTGATTCGGATATGGGGGTTGAAAGGACAGGTGGCTCCATCCTGGTAGAGGTGGGCCTGGGTTCCCGACGGCCCCCGACTGTTACTTTGTAGCTGAGCGACAGGGCAGGTTGAGACCACCTAGGAGACAGGTGGGCCTGGCCCTGGTTGGCGTCTGCGGTTACTTCATAATAACACGCTTAATGAGATCTTGGTATTTGATCTGAGTCTGGCCACTGGCCTATACGCACTAACCAACTATGCGGGAACAATTATGGGCACTCGATGTCGTGGTATCAGCCGAAGCCTTCTTGACGTCAGCGACTGAGCGGCGTGCGCCGGGTTGGACCGCGTAATGCAACTTCCTTTGTAATGGAGCTTGCTAGGTCTGCTCACCTGCCGCCCACGCAACATGCAGGTGTGCAATGGGTGATGGGCCCAGACCCCTGTGCGCATAGGATTTCGACCGGCATGCTGACCTCTCTGTTGTGCCTAGGTGGTGGGGCTGCGACGTGTTGATCTTCCGAGGCCGGGCATGACCCAGGAAAGTGTGTGCGGCTAAAGGGGATCGGTCATGTTGGGTTATGTCGTGCACCCCTGCAAGGAAGTTTATCTATTTGAATAGCCGTGTCCCTCGGTAAAAGGACGACCCGGAGTTGTACCTTGACCTTATGACAACTTGAACCTGATACTTAATAAAACACACCCAGACAAGTTCCAGAGACAACCCGGTGATCGCTTTCCCACAGGGCGACGAGGGGAGGATCGCCGGGTAGGATTATGCTATGCGATGCTACTTGGTAGACTTCAATCTACTCGCTTCTACATGCTGCAAGATGGAGGCTGACAGAAGCGTAGTTTTCGATGGGACTAGCTATCCCCCTCTTATTTTGTCATTCTGCAGTTCAGTCCATCGATATTGCCTCTTTAAACATATACCGATGCATATGTAGTGTAGATCCTTGCTTGCGAGTACTTTGGATGAGTACTCACAGTTGCTTTGCTCCATATTTTCCCCCTTTTTCCTCTTCATTCTTGGATGCCGCAACCAGACGTTGGAGCCCAGGAGCCAGACGCCACCGTCGATGATGACTCCTACTACACTGGAGGTGCCTACTACTATGTGCAGGCCGCTGACAACGACCAAGAGTAGTTTAGGAGGATCCCAGGCAGGAGGCCCGCGCCTCTTTTGATCTGTATCCCAGTTTGTGCTAGCCATCTTATGGCAACTTGTTTAACTTATATCTGTACTCAGATATTGTTGCTCCCGCTGACTCATTTATGTTCAAGCACTTGTATTCGAGTCCTCGAGGCCCCTGGCTTGTAATATGATGCTTGTATGACTTATTTTACTTTTAGAGTTGTGTTGTGATATCTTCCCATGAGTCCCTAATCTTGATCGTACACATTTGTGTGCATGATTAGTGTAAGATTGAATCGGGGGTGTCACACATGGCTTATATGATGTGGGTGCTAGTGTGAGTTCAATTCCTTTTACTTTATATCAAAAATTATGAATGATATTGCACCTGGTGAGATAGAAGATATTGATGTTACTATTAAGCTTGACAATATAGATACTATATCATCAATTGGGATTTTTAGAGATGTTGTAGTCTTGTGTGGCAAAATAAAATACCCTACTGATT
The DNA here is from genome assembly GCF_018294505.1 of Triticum aestivum. Classification (NCBI taxonomy): domain Eukaryota; kingdom Viridiplantae; phylum Streptophyta; class Magnoliopsida; order Poales; family Poaceae; genus Triticum; species Triticum aestivum. Next base: position 510,603,167 of record NC_057795.1, read on the forward strand.
TTCTTGTTCTTGATTCCCCACAAGATGATTTTTGTCCCATTATATTTGGTAGACCTTTCTTGAACATTGTCAATGCTAAGATAGACTATGAGAAAGAAATTGTTACTGTAAGTTTTGGGGATGTGTCGCATGAGTTTAATTTCTCGAAATTTCATAGACAACCCCATGACAAAGAATTTCCTAGTAAGGATGAAATTATTGGTCTTGCTTCTATTGCCGTACCTCCCACCGATCCTTTGGAACAATATTTGCTAGACCATGAGAATGATATGTTTATGAATGAAAGAACAAAATTAGACGAAATATTCTTTAACCAAATACCTGTTTTGAAATAGTACTTTCTTGTTGAAATCCTAGGGGATTCTCCTACACCCAAGGGTGACCTTGTGTTTGAGCTTAAACAATTACCTGATACTTTGAAATATGCTTATCTTGATGAGAAGAAGATATATCATGTTATTATTAGTGCTAACCTTTCAGAGCACAAAGAAAATAAATTATTCAAAACTCTGAAGAAGCACCATGCCGCTATTGGATATACTCTTGATGATCTTAATGGCATTAGTCCCACTCTATGTCAGCACAAAATCAATATGGATCCTGATGCTAAACCAGTTGTTGATCATCAATGACTGTTAAATCCTAAGATGAAAGAAGTGGTAAGAAATGAAATATTAAAGCTTCTGGAAGTAGGTACAATTTATCCTATTGATGATAGTAGATGGGTAAGTCCCGTTCATTGTGTCCCTAAGAAGGTAGGTATTACTGTTGTTCCCAACGATAAGAATGAATTGATTCCACAAATTCTTACAAGCTATAGAATGGTAATTGATTATGAAAATTAAACAAAGCTACTAGAAAAGATCATTAACCTCTACCTTGTATTGATCAAATTGTAGAAAGACTGTCCAAACATACAGATTTTTTTGCTTTCTAGATGGTTATTCTGGTTTTTCTCAAATACCTTTGTCAAAAGAGGGCCAAGAAAAGACCACTTTTACTTGCCCTTTCGGTACTTTTGCTTATAGATGTATGCCTTTTGGATTATGTAATGCACCTGCTACCTTTCAAAGATGTATGAATGCTATATTCTCTGACTTTTGTGAAAAGATTGTTGAGGTTCTGATGGATGATTTCTCCGTTTACAGACTTCTTTTGATGATTGCTTAAGAAACATTGATCGAGTTTTGCAGAGATGGGAAGAAACTAATCTTGTTTTGAATTGGGAGAAGTGCCACTTTATGGTTAATGAAGGTATAGTCTTGGCGCATAAAATTTCTGAAAGAGGTATTGAAGTGGATAAAGCTAAAGTAGATGCTATTGAAAAGATGTCATGTCCTAAAGATATCAAAGGTATAAGAAGCTTCCTTGGTCATGCTGGTTTCTATAGGAGGTTTATTAAAGACTTTTCTAAAATTTCTAGTCCTCTCACAATTCTTTTGCAAAAAATGTTCCGTTTGTTTTTTATGATGATTGTGTAGAAGCATTTGAAATACTTAATAAAGCCTTGATTTCTGCACCTATTGTTCAACCATATGATTGGAATTTACCCTTTGAGATTATGTGTGATGCTAGTGATTATGCTGTTGGTGTTGTTCTAGGGCAAAGAGTTGATAAGAAATTGAATGTTATTCATTATGCTAGTAAAACTCTAGACAGTGCCTAGAGAAATTATGCTATTACTAAAAAAGAATTTTTAGCAGTTGTTTTTGCTTGTGACAAGTTTAGATCTTATATTGTTGATTCCAAAGTAACTGTTCACACTGATCATGCTGCTATTAAATATAGTATGGAAAATAAAGATGCTAAACCTAGACTTATTAGATGGGTTCTCTTGCTGCAATAATTTGATTTGCATATTATTGATAGTAAGGGAGCTAAGAACCCCGTTGGAGACAACTTGTCTAGGTTAGAAAATGTTCTTGATGACCCACTGCCTATTGATGATAGCTTTCCTAATGAGAAATTAGTTGTCATAAATCCTTAACATAATACTCCATGGTATGCTAATTATGCTAATTACATTGTTGCTAAATTTATACCACCTAGTTTCACATACCAGCAAAAGAAAAAGTTTTTCTATGATTTAAGACACTACTTTTGGGATGACCCACACCTTTATAAAGGAGTAAATGGTGTTATTAGACATTGTGTACCTGAGCATGAACAAGAACAAATCCTACACAAGTGTCACTCCGAGGCCTACGGAGGACACCACGCTGGAGATAGAACTGCACACAAGGCATTACAATACGGTTTTAATTGCCTACTCTCTTCAAGGATGCTCGTAAGTTTGTGTTATCTTGTGATGAATGCCATAGAATTGGCAATATTAGTAGACGTCGGGAAATGCCTATTATTTATTCACTTGTTATTGAACCATTTGATGTTTGGGGCTTTGATTATATGGGACCTTTTCCTTCCTCTAATGGGTATACACATATTTTAGTCGCTGTTGATTACGTTACTAAGTGGGTAGAAGCTATTCCAACTAGTAGTGATGATCATAACACCTCTATTAAGATGCTTAAAGAAGTTATTTTTCTGAGGTTTGGAGTCCCTAGATATTTAATGACTAATGGTGGTTCACATTTTATTCATGGTGCTTTCCGTAAAATGCTTGCTAAATATGATGTCAACCGTAGAATTACATCTCCTTATCATCCTTAGTCTAGTGGTTAAGTAGAATTGAGAAATAGGGAGATTAAATTGATTTTGCAAAATACTGTTAATAGATTTAGAAAGAATTGGTCTAAGAAACTTGATAATGCATTATGGGCTTATAGAACTACTTATAAAAACCCTATGGGTATGTCTCCATATAAAATGGTTTATGGAAAAGCATGTCACTTACCTCTTGAACTAGAACATAAAGCTTATTGGGCAATTAAAGAGCTCAACTATGATTTCAAACTTGCCGGTGAGAAGAGGTTATTTGACATAAGCTCGCTTGATCAATGGAGAACCCAAGCCTATGAGAATGCCAAGTTGTTCAAAGAAAAAGTTAAAAGATGGCATGACAAAAGGATACAAAAGCGTGAGTTCAATGTATGCTATAAACTCTCGTGTAAGAATTTTTGCAGGAAAGCTTCTCTCTAAATGGGAAGCTCCTTACATTATTGAGGAGGTCTATCGTTCCGGTGCCATCAAGATCAACAACGCCAAAGGCACTAACCCAAAGGTGGTAAACGGTCATAAATGTTGCATGTACTCCCATAAATGTTGAGACAAATATTATTAATACCATAACACCTAAGGAGTACATAAGGGATACTTTCCAGAACATTTCAGGCTCTAAAAAGGAATAGGTATGTGGTACAGTAAGTAAACGGACTCCAAAACTGTTCTAATGGTATTTTTTCTCTGTTTTGGAATATTTAAAAAATTAGGAAAATTAAGAGTAGTTCGAAGAGTGCACGAGGAAGCGGCAAGGCAGGAGTACGCGCCCTACCCCCTGGGCACGCCCCTGTGCCTTGTGGCCACCTCGTGTGCCCTCCGGACTCTGTTTTCTTGCACGATACTTCTTTTGGTCAGTAAAAATTCATTATATAATCTCCCGAAAGTTTTGACCAAAGTATCACGATAATATCTCCCATTTTCGTTTTGAGTTGTTTTCTGCCAGAGTTTTCAAGGCCGGGCATCATGTCTTCCTCCTCCTCCAACAATCTGGATGATGATGGTTGGTTGATATAGATGGAACTCAGGAGGTGGGAGACCGAGGAAGCCACGATGGAAGAAGATCAACGGGATTCGCTTGAGGTCAACCCTCTAGCTTCGGAGAGAGGCACTCTGGCTGGCATCTCTACTATTCGCAATCCCCATCAAACCATAGGGACTACAAGTAACCATGAAGGCCAACAAATACGAGAAGGACTTCCTCCCAGGAGGCCCTTACACAGGTTACATAGGAACAACTTTCATAATCTGGTTCATAATTATGGAGTGGAGAATACACCTCGCACACACGTACCTTCCAATTGGGACATATCCCGTCGAAGTGAAAGTGATGCAGGGAAAAGCTCATGGTGGCCAGAAAACAAGCATCTTTTAGAACAGATTCATAAGAATGCAATTATGCTTCAACATGTACTCCGAGAATTGCAGGATCTGAAGGGTAGCTTAATCAAGCCAACCGAAGCTCCATCATCACCACCTCTAAAGAAAGAGACATAAATACATGGGTATGAGTACTCCCCTTGGCAGCTGCCAAGCTTGGGGGAGATGCCCCGGTATCGTATCACCATCACACCTTTACATTTATCGTTTTTCTTAGTTCGATCCTTTTGGTTATATCTTGATCTAGTAGAATAAAATTTTAGTATGATCCAATTTTGAGTTTTGTTTTGAGATCTATCTATGCAATCGAGTCCGTGAGTTATATATATAATGAAGAGTAGTTTTGAGTCGAGGGATTTGCTTTCTTGCTATGATCTTGAGGGAATAAAGTAAGAGAAAGAATGAAAAAGAAATAAAAAGATCATATAATGATCTTATGGAGAGTGATGACTTCACATATAAAGAGTGTGATGAATAAAATTTGTTGAGAGTTGACAAACATAGTTTCCGTCATTGTTGCAATTAATAGGAAGTAACGAAGAAAGAGAGGTTTCACATATGAATGTACTATCTTGGACATCTTTTGTAATTGTGAGCACTCATTAAAATACGACATGCCAAAAAGTTGATATTGGACAAGGAAGACAATATAATGGGTTATGTTTTCTTATATCCTAATAGAAGTTATATTGTCATGGATCCTCCAACATGTTGAGATTGCTTTTCCCTCTTATGCTAGCCAAATCCTTTGCACCAAGTAGAGATACTACTTGTGCATCCAAACATCCCTTAAACCCAGTTTTGCCATTAGAGTCCACCATACCTACCTATGGATTGAGTAAGATCCTTCAAGTAAGTTATGATCAGTGCAAGCAACAAAAATTGCTCTCTAAATATGTATGATTTATTAGTGTGGAGAAAATAAGATTTATACGAACTTGTGATATGGAAGGAATAAAAGCGACGGACTGCATAATAAAGTTCTTTGTCACAAGCGGCAATATAAAGTAACGTTCTTTTGCCTTAAGATTTTGTGCATCCAACCATAAAAGCGCATGACAACCTATGCTTCCCTCTGCGAAGGGCCTATATTTTACTTTTATCTTCTACCCCTATACAAGAGTCATGGTGATCTTCACCTTTCCTTTTTACACTTTTTTTCTTTTTGGTAAGCACTATGTGTTGGAGAAAGATCTAGATATATATATCCACTCGGATGTAGGTTATCATAAAGTATTATTCTTGACATTACACTTAAGCTAAAAGGTTGGGAGGCAAAACTATAAGCCCCTATCTTTCTTTGTGTCCAACTGAGGCTTTGAACCCATAAGTATCATGTGAGTGTTAGCAATTGTGAAAGACTAAATGATAGTTGAGTATGTGGACTTACTGAAAAGCTCTTAAATTGGCTCTTTCTGATGTTATGACAAATTGCAATTGCTTCAATGACTGAGACCATAGTTTGTTAGTTTCCAAGGAAGTTTTTGATTCCTACTTTACCTTGTGAACGAATTGTTACTTTAGCATCAGAAATTATATGACAAATATATGTTGTTGTTCTAAAGATGATTGATACGTCTCCAACGTATCTATAATTTATGAAGTATTCATGCTGTTATATTACCTGTTTTGGATGTTTAATGGGGTTTATTATACACTTTTATATTATTATTTGGGACTAACCTATTAACCGGAGGCCCTACCCAAATTGTTGTTTTCTTGCCTATTTCAGCGTTTCGAAGAAAAGGAATATCAAACGGAGTCCAAACAGAATGAAACCTTAGGGAGAGTTATTTTTGGAATGGAAGCAATCCAGGAGACTTGGAGTAGACGTTAGGGAAGCTTCGAGGTGGCCACGAGGGTCAGGGGCGCGCCCTACCCCTGGACGCGCCCCCACCCTCGTGGGCCCCTCATGGCTCCCCTGACCGACTTCTTTCGCCTATATATGTCCATATACCCCGAAAACATGGAGAAGCACAATAGATCGGGAGTATCGCTGCCGCAAGCCTCTGTAGCCACCAAAAACAAATCGGGATCCTATTCCAGCACCCTGCCAGAGGGGGGATCCCTCACCGGTGGCCATCTTCATCATCCCGGTGCTCTCCATGACGAGGAGGGAGTAGTTCACCCTCAGGGCTGAGGGTATGTACCAGTAGCTATGTGTTTGATCTCTCTCTCTCTCGTGTTCTTGATTTGGCACGATCTTGATGTATCGCGAGTTTAGCTATTATAGTTGGATCTTATGATGTTTCTCCCCCTCTACTCTCTTGTAATGGATTGAGTTTTCCCTTTGAAGTTATCCTATCGGATTGAGTCTTTAAGGATTTGAGAACACTTGATGTATGTCTTGCATGTGCTTATCTGTGGTGACAACGGGATATCACGTGATCCACTTGATGTATGTTTTGGTGATCAACTTGCGAGTTCCGTGCCGTCCTAAACTTATGCATAGGTGTTGGCACACGTTTTCGTCTTGACTCTCCGATAGAAACTTTGGGGCACTCTTTGAAGTACTTTGTGTTGGTTGAATAGATGAATCTGAGATTGTGTGATGCATATCGTATAATCATGCCAATAGGATACTTGAGGTGACATTGGAGTATCTAGGTGACTTTAGGGTTTTGGTTGATTTATGTCTTAAGGTGTTATTCTAGGACGAACTCTATGATAGATCAAACGAAGAGAATAGCTTCATGTTATTCTACTACGGACTCTTGAATAAATCGATCAGAAAGGATAACTTTGAGGTGGTTTCTTACCCTACAATAATCTCTTCGTTTGTTCTCCGCTATTAGTGACTTTGGAGTGACTCTTTGTTGCATGTTGAGGGATAGTTATATGATCCAGTTATGTTATTATTGTTGAGAGAACTTGCGCTAGTGAAAGTATGAACCCTAGGCCTTCTTTCCTAGCATTGCAATACCGTTTGTGCTCACTTTTATCATTAGTTATCTTGCTGTTTTTATAATTTCAGATTACAAAAACCTATATCTACCATCCATATTGCACTTGTATCACCATCTCTTCGCCGAACTAGTGCACATATACAACTTACCATTGTATTGGGTGTGTTGGGGACACAAGAGACTCTTTGTTATTTGGTTTCAGGGTTGTTTGAGAGAGACCATCTTCATCCTACGCCTCCCATGGATTGATAAACCTTAGGTCATCCACTTGAGGGAAATTTGCTATTGTCCTACAAACCTATGCAACTTGGAGGCCCAACAACATCTACAAGATGAAGGTTGCGTAGTAGACATCAAGGTCTTTTCTGGCGCCGTTGCCGGGGAGGTGAGTGCTTGAAGGTATATCTTTAGATCTTGCAATCGAATTTTTTAGTTTCTTGTTTTATCACTAGTTTAGTCTATAAAAGAAAATTACAAAAAAATGGAATTGAGTTTGCCTCATGCGCTTCATCTTTTTAATATCTTTCATGAGAACGATGGTAAGGAAAATTGTGCTCAAGTGCTAGAAGAAGTCTATAAAATGTTTGCACTAAATCTTTGAATGAAGAGCATGATTGCAATGTTATTAGTTTGAATTCTTTGAATACCCATGATGCTAATGATATGCAAAGCCACAAGCTTGGGGATGCTATGTTTGATGAATATGATATTTTTTGTCCCCCAAGTTTTGATGAGAATATTTATTATGATGAAATCATGCCTCCTATTTATGATGATTATATTGATGAAAGTGGATTTTGAGAGGTCATGACTTTATTTAGTGATGAATCCACTATTTCAGAAGAGGTTCCAGTTGATTACGAGAACAAAGTTGCTATCTATGATGATTATTGCGATGACTTGTATGCTATTAAGAATAATGATGACCATGAAACTTGTCATCATGATTTTAGTCTTCAATTGGATTATGCCTCACATGCTAATTATTTTGTTGAGTTTGCTCCCACTACTATTCATGAGAAGAAATTTGCTTATGTGGAGAGTAGTAAAATTTATATGCTTGAGGGTCATGAAAAGAATGCTTTATGTGATGGTTATATTGTTGAATTTATTCATGATTCTACTGAAAATTATTATTAGGGAGGAACATATGCTTGTAAGAATAGCAATAATATCAACTTTCCTCTCTATGTGCTTAAAATCTTGAAGTTGTGCTTATTTTGCCTTCCTATGCTAGTTGATTATTGTTCCCATAAGTTGTTTGCTCACAATCCCTATGCATAGGAAGTGGGTTAGACTTAAATGTGTTATCAATATTCTTCATGATGCTCCCGTTATGTTTCAATTCTTATCTTTTATGTGAGCATCATTGAAATGATCATGCCTAGCTAGGGGCGTTAAACGATAGCGCTTGTTGGGAGGCAACCCAATTTTATTTTTGTTCCTTGATTTTTGTTCCTGTTTAGTAATAAATAATTCATCTAGCCTCTTGTTAGATGTGGTTTTATGTTTTAATTAGTGTTTGTGCCAAGTAGAACCTTTGGGAAGACTTGGGTGAAGTCTATGCGGTTTTGCTGTAAAAAACAGAAACTTTTGCGCTCACGAGATTAGCTGCCATTGTTTACTCAAGAGTGATTTTAGGTTTATTCTTTTTGTATATGATTAATAGACAAATTCCTCAGGTCTAAAAATTTATTTCAGAATTTCTGGAGTTACATAAGTATTCGAATGATACCGATTACTACAGACTGTTCTGTTTTTGACAGATTCTGTTTTCTATGTGTTATTTGCTTATTTTGATGAATCAATGAGTAGTATCGGAGGGTATGAACCATACAGAAGTTGGAATACAGTATATATTACACCAATATTAATTTATAATGAGTTCACAACTGTACCTAAGTGGTGGTTTTATTTTCTTATACTAACGAAGCTTATGAGATTTTCTGTTGAGTTTTGTGTTGTGAAGTTTTCAAGTTTTGGGTAAAGATTCGATGGACTATGGAATAAGGAGTGGTAAGAGCCTAAGATTGGGTATTCCCAAGGCACCCCAAGGTAATATTCAAGGACAACCAAGAGCCCAAGCTTGGGGGTGCACTGGAAGGCATCCCTTCTTTCGTCTTCGTTCATCGGTAACTTTACTTGGAGCTATATTTTTATTCACCACATGATATGTGTTTTTCTTGGAGCATCATTTTATTTTGTTAGTACTTACTTTCTGTTAATTACAACAATGTTTTGCATCTATATTTTCAATAAAAATGTCAAGGATAGCCTTTACCATGCTTATTTTGCAAGTATACATGTTGCTGTTTCAAAACAGAAAGTTAACCGTTGTTGCAAAAATCCCCTAGAAAAGTAAGAGAATGATATAATATTGAAACTTTTTGCATATTGAGCTCTGATAAATCTTCTACAGCGTAGTATTTTTCTCATAATTGTTGGAGTTAGGGAAGTATGATGAATCTTGCATTCTTTACAGACTATACTGTTTTGGCAGATTGCTGTTATGTTTGCATTGTTTGCATATGTTTGCTTGTTTAATGATTCTATTTGAGGATAGGAGTATTAAATATGCAGAGACATTTAGTATGCATTGTTGAATAATAATTTTAGTGATTTGTTACAGTAGAAAATGATAAGGTTTTTGCATTGGTTTATACTAACTTATCTCACGAGTTCTTGTTGAGTTTTGTGGATGAAGTTTTTGAGATTTAGGAAAACCGTGATATGAGAGGAATTAAGGAGACACAAAAGCTCAAGCTTGGGGATGTCCAAGGCACTCCAACATAATATTTCAAGTCTCAAGCATCCAAGCTTGGGGATGCCCCGGTAGGCATCCCACGTTTCTTCTTCAACAATTATCGGTTAGTATTGGTTGAACCTAAGTTTTTGCTGCTTCATATGAGTTGTGCTATCCTTGCAATGCCATTTATTTTATTTTGCTTGTTGTTTGAATAAAGTACTTAAGATCTGAAATACTTAAATGAGATAGAGTCCTCACATAGTTAAATAATTGTTTGACTACTCATTGATCTTCACTTATATCTTTTTGGAGTAGTTTGTCATTTACTCGTGTACTTCACTTACATCCTATGAGTAAATGGTTGAATGAGTTGAATATCATAAATCTGAAATTATATATGTTTTATATGCTTACCCCGTGGGGAGTAATGACTTCACATATAAGAAGTAGAGGTGGTAAATTTATTGAATGTTAGCAAACATTGTATTGGTCACTTGAACAATTCATGAAAGAATATTGAAGGAAGAGATATTTCACATATAAATATACTATCTTGGACATCTTTTGTAATTGTGAGCACTCATTAAAATATCACATGCTAAAAGGTTGTTGTTGGACAAGAAGACAACATAATGGGTTATGTTTTCCTATATCTGAAAAGTTATATTGTCTTGGATCATCCAACAAGTTGAGCTTGTCTTTCCCTCTCATGATAGCCAAATTATTTTCACCAAGTAGAAATACTACTTGTGCTTCCAAACATCCTTTAAACTAGTTTTGCCATGAGAGTCCACCATACCTACCTATGGATTGAGTAAGATCCTTCAAGTAAGTTGTCATTGGTGCATGCAATAAAAATTGCTCTCTAAATATGTATGATCTATTAGTGCGAAGAAAATAAGCTTTATAAAAACTTGTGATAGGGAAGAAATAAAAGCGACGGACTGCATAATAAAGGTCTTTATCACAAGCGGCAATATAAAGTGACGTTCTTTTGCATTAAGATTTTGTGCATCCAACCATAAAAGCGCATGAGAACATCTGTTTCCCTCTGCGAAGGGCTTATCTTTTACTATTATCTTCTACCCTTATACAAGAGTCATGGTGATCACCACCTTTGCTTTTTTATATTTTCCCCTTTGGCAAGCACTTTATGTTGGAGCGATCTGGATATATATATATCCACTTGGATGTGGGCATTCATAAATTATTATTGTTGACATTACCCTTGAGGTAAATGGTTGGGAGGCGAAACTATAAGCCCCTATCTTTCTCTGTGTTCGATTAAAACTTTGAACCCATAATTATCACGTGAGTGTTAGCAATTGTGAAAGATTAAATGATAGTTGAGTATGTGGAGTTTGCTAAATCCAATCTCTGACATAGACCCTTCCTAAAAATAAGATGAATTGCAATTGTTTTATGAATGAGAATGAAGTTTGCTAGTTTTCAAGAACGTTTCTGGTCTATGCTTTAACATGAGAATAGCTTGTTACTTGATCATGAAAAGTTTTATGAGATGAGCTACTATTATGATATATAATGATGCTAGAAAAGGTGACTGAAATTATCATTGATCAAACTTGCGCACTTGCTAGCATTCACACTTCATAAATTCTTTCTTTTATCATTTACCTACTCGAGGATGAGTAGGAATTAAGCTTGGGGATGCTGATATGTCTCCAACGTATCTATAATTTATGAAGTATTCATGCTATTATATTATCTGTTTTGGATGTTTAATGGGCTTTATTATACATCTTATATTATTTTTTCGGACTAACTGAAAGCACAAGTGCTCCCTAGGTGGTTTTGGTAATTAATGACAACATATCTCTTATTGGACTAACACTTTTATCTAGTATGTTTCAGATAAGTTCAACAATGGAGTGGCATGGACTAAAGGATGTGGGAACTCCTTCAAGATGCTAAGGACAAAGGATTGGCTAAAGCTTCAAGCTCAAGACTCTTCATTTTACATTTTAGTGATCCAAGATCACATTGAGTCTATATAGGAAAAGCCAATACTATCAAGAAGGGATGAGGTGTTGCTTAATGAGTTTCTTGCTCCATAGTGCTTAGTGTTATGCTCCAAAACCCTCAACTACTTTCCCACTTCCACACATATGACCTAAACCTAAAGTCAAAATCGGTCACAGCAATTCTTTCTATCCGGCGCCACCGAGTTCAAATGTCATAGCCACTGCCACAAACCCTAGGCAAATCGGTCTCACCGATAGGGATCTCGGTCTCGCCGAGATGGGATTGTAATCTCTCTGTTTCTCTTCGTAATGTTTCAGTCTAACCGGAGTGAGTGCTCGGGCCCACCGAGATTGCAATGTAAACTCTTTGTTTCCCTTTTGTAACATTTCGGTCTCACCAAAAGAGCAAATCGGTCCCACCGAGTTTACCTGACCAACTCTCTGGTTAGCTAATTACCAAAATCGGTCTCACCGAGTTTGTGTAATCGGTCTCACCGAGATTACGTTATGCCCTAACCCTAACCATATCGGTCCTATCGAGTTGCATTTCGGTCCCACCGAAAATCCTAACAGTCACTAGGTTTACTAAATCGGTCTGACCGAGTTTGTTGATTCGGTCCCACCGAGATTGGTAAATTGTGTGTAACGGTTAGATTTTGTGTGGAGGCTATATATACTCCTCTTCATTCGTGGAGAGAGCCATCAGAACAAACCTACACTTCCAACTTACCAGTTCTGAAAGAGAACCACCTACTCATGTGTTGAGGCCAAGATATTCCATTCCTACCATATGAATCTTGATCTCTAGCCTTCCCCAAGTTGCTTTCCACTCAAATCTTCTTTCCACCAGATCCAAATCCTATGAGAGAGAGTTGAGTGTTGGGGAGACTATCATTTGAAGGACAAGAGCAAGGAATTCATCATCAACGCACCATTTGTTACTTCTTGGAGAGTGGTGTCTCCTAGATTAGCTAGGTGTCACTTGGGAGCCTCCGACAAGATTGTGGAGTTGAACCAAGGAGTTTGTAAGGGCAAGGAGATCGCCTACTTTGTGAAGATCTACCGCTAGTGAGGCAAGTCCTTCGTGGGCGACGGCCATGGTGGGATAGACAAGGTTGCTTCTTCGTGGACTCTTCTTGGGTGGAGCCCTCCGTGGACTCGCGCAACCGTTACCCTTCGTGGGTTGAAGTCTCCATCAACGTGGATGTACGATAGCACCACCTATCGGAACCACGCCAAAAACATCCGTGTCTCCAACTGCGTTTGAATCCTCCAAACCCTTCCCTTTACTTTCTTGCAAGTTGCATGCTTTAATTACCGCTGCCTATATACTCTTTGCATGCTTGCTTGGTTTGTGTGATGATTGCTTGACTTGTCCAAAGTTTGCTAAAATCTGCCAAACTCTAAAATTGGGAAAAGGTTAAGTTTTTAATTGGTCAAGTAGTCTAATCACCACCCCCTCTAGACATACTTCAAGGTCCTACAAGTGGTATCAGAGTATTGATCTCCATTGCCTTGGTTTAATCACCATTGGAGGAAGATGGATGAGTCTACTTTGGGGAGTCTTAGACATAGAGTGCCTATTCTTGATGGAGAGTACTTTCATGAGTGGAAATGAGATGTTTGTAGTTTTCAATCAATACAATTTGAACAAGTACATTGCTAGTCCTTGTGCACCTTATGTTGATCCTATGCATCCTACCCTTGATGAGTCTATTGACATGATTAGGAATGTTAGAACTGTTAATCTTATCACTAGAGGCTTGCCTAGAAACTTGGTTGGAAAACTCCCTACTCTTGAATGTGCCTACACTATATAGAAATTTCTTGAGGAACGATTTCCTGATTATTCTTTGAAAAATCTTGATGAAATTCTTCATAAGTCTATTGCTTTGAGTAAGATGAAGACTAGTGATCCTATGTTTGGTGATCGTCTATTTGAACTTACAAACCTTATGCTTGCCAAAGGAAATGTTGGAATTATTAGCGATATCATTTCCGAAGCTACTAGAATTCATAGAGGAGATTATTGTCAAACTCATACTAATGAATCACTCTCACTAGGAATTGATCCACCACATGATGATGTTGAACATGGATACTATGATGATGATGACTTTGATCTTGATGATGCAATGAGACATTTTGGTCTTATGGCAAATCTTCGGGGATATATGGCAGGAGGAAAGGAATGGGTTCTTGATAGTGGATGTACCGATCACATGACCGGAGATAAAGACATATTTTGCGAGCTTGCTGAAAATGATAGTCCTCGAAAGTATGTCACTTTCGGTGACAACTCAAAGGGTAAGGTGGTTGGCCTCAGTAAGGTGGCCATCTCACATGATCGCTCCATTCAGAATGTTATGCTCGTTGAGTCTCTTGGCTACAACTTACTTTCAGTATCTAGACTTGCTGATTTCGGTTTCAATGTCCTATTTACTGAAGTAGATTGCCAAGTGTTTCGTCGAGACAATCATAAAATGTTCTTTACCGGTATACGTAGAGGTGGTCTATACATAGTTGATTTCACTAAAAAGGCTCAACCTAAAAGTTGCTTCATTGCTAAATCCTCAAAAGGTTGGTTATGGCATAGACGACTAGGTCACGTTGGCATGAGAAACCTTGACAAGCTTATTAAAGGAAATCATATCCTTGGTGTTAATGATGTCATATTTGATAAGGATAGACTCTGCAGTGCTTGTCAAGCAGGTAAACAGGTTGGAGGAAGGCATCCCGTGAAGAACATCATGACCACAAGGAGGCCACTCGAGCTACTTCACATGGATCTTTTTGGTCCCAACTCTTATAAGAGTCTCGGTGGAAACTCTTTTGGTCTAGTTATCGTTGATGATTTTTCAAGATTTACGTGGGTGTTCTTTCTCGATGATAAATGCAGGCCCAAAAGATCTTCACAAACTTCGCTAGGAAGGTCCAAAATCAATTTGAAGTGAAGATCAAGAAGGTTCGCAGCGACAACGGAACGGAGTTCAAGAACGCAAATGTGGACACCTTTCTTGACGAAGAAGGGATTTCACACGAGTTATCGGCTACGTACACACCTCAACAAAATGAAGTTGTTGAGAGGAAGAACCGGACGCTCATTGAAATGGCGAGAATGATGCTTGATGAGTACAAGACATCGAAGCACTTTTGGGCAGAAGCGGTTGAGACAGCTTGTCATGCAACAAATCGCTTGTATCTTCACAAGCTACTCGGCAAGACGGCATACGAGCTCCTCACCGGTAACAAACCCCAAGTTGGATACTTTCGAGTATTCGGCTCAAAGTGCTACATTCTTGATAAGCATTGTAGTTCTAAATTTGCTCCTAAGTCTCATGAAGGTTTCCTACTAGGTTATGGCTCAAACTCTCACACTTATCGTGTCTACAACAATTTCACCCGAAAGGTTGAAGAGACGGTAGATGTGAAGTTTGATGAATCTAACGGCTCGCAAGTAGAGCAATTGCCAATTGATGTAGGAGACAAAGATCCTTCGGAAGCAATCCAAGACTTATCTATTGGCAAGGTCCGTCCAACGGAGGTGAAGGAGAGTACATCGTCCGTCCAAGTGGAAGCTTCTACATCACGACAAGGTGAACCAAGAATTGATACGGAAGCATCCACAAGTGGGACACACCAAGATGAAGAAAACGAGGAAGTGCATCAAGATGAACATCAACAACCTCCTTCTCCACCACGACAAGAGTACGACAATGTCAACAATGAAGAAGGCCAAGAAGAAGAACAAGATGAAAAAGAAGTTCAACCAAGATCCAAGCAAAAGCTTTCACAAGTTCGAGCAAGAAGTGCTAAAGACCATCCCGTCGAGCAAATCTACAATGATATTCAAACCGGGAGAATCACTCGCTCTAAAACTCGTTTAGCTAACTTTTGTGAAAACTATTCTTTCGTCTCTAGCATTGAACCTGTGAAGGTCGAAGAAGCATTGGAAGATCCGAATTGGATAAATGCTATGCATGAAGAGCTACACAACTTTGAGAGGAACCAAGTTTGGACATTGGTTGAGAAGC
Organism: Triticum aestivum; assembly: GCF_018294505.1. Taxonomy (NCBI): domain Eukaryota; kingdom Viridiplantae; phylum Streptophyta; class Magnoliopsida; order Poales; family Poaceae; genus Triticum; species Triticum aestivum. The sequence goes on from NC_057795.1 coordinate 510,618,891, forward strand.
CCGACAACAACCACAACATCATCGGTACCAAATGGGTGTTTCGTAACAAGCAAGATGAAGATGGAAAAGTAGTTCGCAACAAAGCATGTCTCGTCACCCAAGGCTACACACAAGTCAAAGGTATGGACTATGGTGAGACTTATGCTCCCGTTGTTAGACTTGAGTCCATTCGCATCTTACTTGCCTATGCTAATCACCATAATATCACCTTGTACCAAATGGACATTAAAAGTGCTTTTCTAAATGGTGAAATAGAGGAGGAAGTTTATGTTAAACAACCTCCCGGCTTTATCAATCCTAAGAAACCAAATCATGTTTACAAACTTCGCAAAGCCCTTTATGGTCTTAAACAAGCTCCTAGAGCGTGGTATAAATGCTTGACCAAGTTCCTTATAGAAAAAGGCTTTGAAATTGGGAAGATTGATTCTACTGTTTTTACTAAAAGGGTTAATGGAGAACTCTTTGTATGCCAAATTTATGTTGATGATATTATATTTGGTTCAACTAACCCTCATTTTAGTGAAAAGTTTGGGAAGCTTATGTCGGAGAAGTTTGAGATGTCTATGATGAGTGAACTCAAATTCTTTCTTGGGTTGCAAATCAAGCAAACTAAGGAAGGTACTTTTGTCTCTCAAACAAAGTACACTAAGGATTTGTTCAAGAAATTCAATATGCAAGAATGCAAAGGTATGCCTACACCCATGCCTACTAGTGGACATCTTGACTTGACCAAAGATGATGAACCGGTTGATCAAAAGGTTTATTGCTCTATGATTGGATCATTGTTATATCTATGTGCTTCACGTCCTGATATTATGCTAAGTGTGTGCATGTGTGCACGATATCAAGCTGCTCCTAAAGAATGTCATCTTAAGGCCGTGAAAAGGATAGTGAGGTACTTAATCCATACACCAAATTTTTGCATTTGGTATCCCAAGAGGGCCTCTTTCGATCTTGTTGGCTGCTCCGACTTGGACTATGCCGGAGACAAGGTTGATAGAAAGTCGACTTCGGGTACTTGTCAATTTCTTGGTAGATCTCTTGTGTCTTGGTCCTCCAAGAAAGAAAACTCGATATCCTTTTCCACAGCCGAAGTGGAATACATTGCCGCTGGTTCATGTTGTGCTCAATTACTTTGGATGACCCAAACTCTTAAAGATTATGGGATATATGTGAAACATGTTACATTGCTTTGTGACAATGAAAGTGCTATCAAAATTGGTCATAATCCTATGCAACATTCTCGAACTAAGCATATTGAAGTTCGTCATCATTTCATTCGAGATCATGTTGCTAAGGGTGACATTGATCTTAAGCATGTTCGCACCGAAAAGCAATTAGCAGATATATTCACTAAACCTCTTGATGAGAAAGTGTTTTGCAGGTTGAGAGGAGAATTGAACATCATTGATGCTTCAAACTTGGAGTAGAAACTCCATTGGATACATGCAAGACATGAGCTTATGACTAATCCTTGATATTTCTCTTATGATGAACATCTTATATCTTGGACATATTTGCATCTTGCATGTTATCTAACCCATGTAGGTACTTGGTTGGATCAAATTCCATGAGATTGTAACCTACTCACATCTTGAGCAATCTCTACATCACCAAGTCTCTATACAAAGGTGGTTGAAGACAAGGAAGCACGAAACCATTCAAACATATCCTTTGACAAATTCCATGTTGAGCTTCATGATTGTCATTTCTGGATACACAAGTGCTCTTCCTTGCAAGAACTAACCCATGTAGGTAGATGGACTCAAATTTCAAGTGGTGCTCTCAACTCTTGGCTACATCAACCTAGAGCAACCCACACAAGTTCAACTACATGATCAACACCACCAACCAAGGTATGTTATTCCATCTTAGAGAAGCTTTACTCCGAGACATGAGCTAAAGCAACTCGACAAGATGTGAATACATCAAGATGCTTAAACAAAAAATGGTAATCCCATTTTGAGCTTAAACGATGAGTATGACCTATGATCAAGTGATCTCACTTGACTCCTAAGTCAATATACTCTAACATAGGTGACTTTGTCACCGACCATCTCTAGATGAAGTTCTCTTGTGTTCTTTTCCATGTTTTTGCATCTGTCTCATGCATATTTGTTTCCTTTTTTATCAAAAAAAACTTCATCTAGATTTCTTTCTTTTCTGTTTGTTCAACATTTTCTGCATCCAATTCATTGCATATCATTTAGTAAATTCCTTGCAAATCTTTGTGAGATCCTACTAGTCTAGTGAGCTGAGGTGACAAGTGTTTTCTCTGTGATGAATTCGGTTCCACCGATTAGTTATTTTTGGTCCAACTGAATTCTTTCAATACAACCGAAGCATACCACTCGGTGCCACCGATTTCCCCACAGGACAAACAGTCTGCCACTAATTCTGTGTTTCTTCTGATCCAGCTCCACTCAATGAATCTTGTCCTCTACAAGCATCACAATTTTATCCAGTGCTTTGTGTTGTGATTCCAGGACCAAACCCATTCACAACAAATTCCCGAAAACCCGTCTTGGAAATTGATGTCAAAGGGGGAGAGAGAGATCACATCAAAGCTTATCACTTAGAGAGATCACATCCAAGCTCATCTCTTCCAAAGGGAGAGAGAATATCACTTCCACAGGGGGAGAGAAAGAGATCTCCAGGGGGGGAGAATACTCAAGTAGAAAGTATTTCTCAAGGATCCCAGATGCTCGGTGTTCAAGAGGAGAGATTTCACATGTCTTATTGAGGGGAAAAGACATGTTCATATATGCTTATTTACATTAGCTTGCATTAGCTCTGTTCATTTATATCTTTCAGCTCTGAGTTTCTGTTCCCTATCTTCTCCCAGTATCCCATGCTAGATTCAGGGGGAGCAAGACATCTAAGGGAAAGAAATCATTTAAATTCATTGCATATCTTTACTCTTGGGGAGATGACTAATCCAATATGGTACTTAGTACTCACTCTCTACATGTCATCCTAGTCTTGGTATTCTTGTGGTTTCTTCTGTTTGCTCTGGCTAGTAGATGTACCTGTGTTATCTAACCTTGTTTACGCAGGTTCATTCCGTCCTAAGCCAACTCAAGACTACAAGGTAACTATATGCATCACAATCGTGTGTATGAGGAATTCTTGCTGATATACATACTGTTTGCAAGAAGGACTCATGAGCATGAAGATATTTTCTTTAATATTCTTTGCTATGATGCATATGGCCAAGATACATGTAACTCATTGCCTACTCTATCATGGTTATGCTCTCACATGCTTCTATATTCCATATTCACATGTTTGCATACATGTAGGGGGAGCCTATGCTTGTTACATGTCTTTCCAAAGCTTTACTTGCTATTCTTTATATCCTTTATCTAAAGCTTTGATGTATGTTGTCATCAATTACCAAAAAGGGTGAGATTGAAAGCACAAGTGCTCCCTAGGTGGTTTTGGTAATTAATGACAACATATCTCTTGTTGGACTAACACTTTTATCTAGTATGTTTCAGATAAGTTCAACAATGGAGTGGCATGGACTAAAGGATGTGGGAACTCCTTCAAGATGCTAAGGACAAAGGATTGGCTAAAGCTTCAAGCTCAAGACACTTCATTTTACATTTTAGTGATCCAAGATCACATTGAGTCTATAGGAAACGCCAATACTATCAAGAAGGGACGAGGTGTTGCTTAATGAGTTTCTTGCTCCATAGTGCTTAGTGTTATGCTCCAAAACCCTCAACTACTTTCCCACTTCCACACATATGACCTAAACCTAAATTAAAAATCGGTCACACCGATTCTTTCTATCCGGCGCCACCGAGTTCAAATGTCATAGCCACTGCCACAAACCCTAGGCAAATCGGTCTCACCGATAGGGATCTCGGTCTCGCCGAGATGGGATTGTAATCTCTCTGTTTCCCTTCGTAACGTTTCGGTCTAACCGGAGTGAGCGATCGGTCCCACCGAGATTGCAATGTGAACTCTCTGTTTCCCTTTTGTAACATTTCAGTCTCACCGAAAAGAGCAAATCGGTCCCACCGAGTTTACCTGACCAACTCTCTGGTTAGCTAATTACCAAAATCGGTCTCACCGAGTTTGTGTAATCGGTCTCGCCGAGATTACGTTATGCCCATACCCTAACCATATCGGTCCTACCGAGTTGCATTTTGGTCCCACCGAAAATCCTAACAGTCACTAGGTTTACTAAATCGGTCTGACCGAGTTTGTTGATTCGGTCCCACCAAGATTGGTAAATTGTGTGTAACGGTTAGATTTTGTGTGGAGGCTATATATACCCCTCCACCTCCTCTTCATTCGTGGAGAGAGCCATTAGAAGAAACCTACACTTCCAACTTACCAGTTCTAAAAGAGAACCACCTACTCATGTGTTGAGGCCAAGATATTCCATTCCTACCATATGAATCTTGATCTCTAGCGTTCCCCAAGTTGCTTTCCACTCAAATCTTCTTTCCACCAGATCCAAATCCTATGAGAGAGACTTGAGTGTTGGGGAGACTATCATTTGAAGCACAAGAGCAAGGAGTTCATCATCAATGCACCATTTGTTACTTCTTGGAGAGTGGTGTCTCCTAGATTGGCTAGGTGTCACTTGGGAGCCTCCGACAAGATTGTGGAGTTGAACCAAGGAGTTTGTAAGGGCAAGGAGATCGCCTACTTTGTGAAGATCTACCGCTAGTGAGGCAAGTCCTTCATGGGCGACGGCCATGGTGGGATAGACAAGGTTGCTTCTTCGTGGACCCTTCTTGGGTGGAGCCCTCCGTGGACTCACACAACCGTTACCCTTCATGGGTTGAAGTCTCCATCAACGTGGATGTACGATAGCACCACCTATCGGAACCACGCCAAAAACATCCGTGTCTCCAACTGCGTTTGAATCCTCCAAACCCTTCCCTTTACTTTCTTGCAAGTTGCATGCTTTAATTTCCGCTGCCTATATACTCTTTGCATGCTTGCTTGGTTTGTGTGATGATTGCTTGACTTGTCCAAAGTTTGCTAAAATCTGCCAAACTCTAAAATTGGGAAAAGGTTAAGTTTTTAATTGGTCAAGTAGTCTAATCACCCCCCTCTAGACATACTTCAAGGTCTTACACTAACCTATTAACCGGAGGCCCAACCCAAATTGCGGTTTTCTTGCCTATTTCAGTGTTTCGAAGAAAAGGAATATCAAACGGAGTCCAAACGGAATGAAACCTTCGGGAGAGTTATTTTTGGAATGGAAGCAATCCAGGAGACTTGGAGTAGACGCCAGGGATGCTTCAAGGTGGCCACGAGGGTCAGGGGCGTGCCCTACCCCCCTGGGCGCGCCCCCACCCTCGTGGGCCCCTCGTGGCTCCCCTGACCGACTTCTTTCGCCTATATATGTCCATATACCCCGAAAACATGGAGCAGCACAATAGATCGGGAGATCCGCCGCCGCAAGCCTTTGTAGCCACCAAAACCAATCGGGACCCTGTGCCGACACCCTGCCGGAGGGGGGATCCCTCACCTGTGGCCATCTTCATCATCCGAGCGATCTCCATGACAAGGAGGGAGTAGTTCACCCTCGAGGCTGAGGGTATGTACCAGTAGCTATGTGTTTGATCTCTCTCTCTCTCTCTCTCTCTCTCGTGTTCTTGATTTAGCACGATCTTGATGTATTGCGAGCTTTGCTATTATAGTTGGATCTTATGATGTTTCTCTCCCTCTACTCTCATGTAATGGATTGAATTTTCCCTTTGAAGTTATCTTATCGGATTGAGTCTTTAAGGATTTGAGAACACTTGATGTATGTCTTGCATGTGCTTACCTGTGGTGACAATGGGATATCCCGTGATCCACTTGATGTATGTTTTGGTGATCAACTTGCGAGTTCCGTGACCTCGTGAACTTATGCATAGGGGTTGGCACACGTTTTCGTCTTGACTCTCCGGTAGAAACTTTGGGGCACTCTTTGAAATACTTTGTGTTGGTTGAATAGATGAATCTGAGATTGTGTGATGCATATCGTATAATCATGCCCACGGATACTTGAGGTGACATTGGAGTATCTAGGTGACATTAGGGTTTTGGTTGATTTGTGTCTTAAGGTGTTATTCTAGTACGAACTCTATGATAGATCGAATGGAAAGAATAGCTTCATGTTATTTTACTACAGACTCTTGAATAGATTGATCAGAAAGGATAACTTCGAGGTGGTTTCGTACCCTACAATAATCTCTTCGTTTGTTCTCCGCTATTAGTGACTTTGGAGTGACTCTTTGTTGCATGTTGAGGGATAGTTATATGATCCAGTTATGTTATTATTGTTGAGAGAACTTGCACTAGTGAAAGTATGAACCCTAGGCCTTGTTTCCTAGCATTGCAATACCGTTTGTGCTCACTTTTATCATTAGTTACCTTGCTGTTTTTATAATTTCAGATTACGAAAACCTATATCTACCATCCATATTGCACTTGTATCACCATCTCTTCACCGAACTAGTGCACCTATACAACTTACCATTGCATTGGGTGTGTTGGGGACACAAGAGACTCTTTGTTATTTGGTGGGAGGGTTGTTTGAGAGAGACCATCTTCATCCTACGCGTCCCATGGATTGATAAACCTTAGGTCATCCACTTGAGGGAAATTTGCTATTGTCCTACAAACCTCTGCACTTGGAGGCCCAACAACGTCTACAAGAAGAAGATTGCGTAGTAGACATCAATGATCATGATGCCCTCACATCCGTATTTTATTTTATTGACACCTCTATCTCTAAACATGTGGACATATTTTTCGATTTCGGCTTTCGCTTGAGGACAAGCGAGGTCTAAGCTTGGGGGAGTTGATACGTCCATTTTGCATCATCCTTTTATATTGATATTTATTGCATTAATGGGCTATTATTACACATTATAGTATAATACTTATGCCTTTTCTCTCTTATTTTACAAGGTTTACATGAAGAGGGAGAATGCCAACAGCTGGAATTCTAGACTGGAAAAGGAGCAAATCTTGAAACTTTACAGAGAATTATTTTGGAATTAATAAAAAATATTGGGCGAAGAAAGTACACAGGGGCCCCACCAGGAAGCCACAAGGGTGGGGGCGCACCCTACCCTCCTGGGCGTGCCACCTGCCTTGTGGGACCCCTGGCAGGTCTACGTTGCCCATCTTCTGCTATATGATGTGTTTTGACCTGGAAAAAATCAAGAGAAAGCTTTCGGGACGAAGCGTCACCGTATTGAGGCGGATCCTGGGCAGAAGCAATCTAGGGTTCTGGCAGAGCTGTTCTGCCGGGGAAACTTCCCTCCCGGAGGGGGAAATCGACGCCATCATCATCACCAACGATCCTCTCATCGAGAGGGGGTCAATCTCCATCAACTTCTTCACCAGCACCATCTACTCTCAAACCCTATTTCATCTCTTGTACCCGATCTTTGTCTCAAAAGCTCAGATTGGTACTTGTGGGTTGCTAGTAGTATTGATTACTCCTTGTAGTTGATGCTAGTTGCTTTATTTGGTGGAAGATCATATGTTTAGATCCTTAATGATAATTAATACTCCTCTACTTATGAACATGAATATTCTTTGTGAGTAGTTATGTTTGTTCCCGAGGACATGGGAGAAGTCTTGTTATAAGTAATCATGTGAATTTGGTATTGGTTCGATATTTTGATGAGATGTATGTTGTCTCTCCTCTAGTGGTGTTACGTGAATGTCGACTACATGACACTTCACCATGATTTGGGCCTAGAGAAGGCATTTGGAAGTAATAAGTAGAAGATGGGTGATGACCCACAAGTGTAGGGGATCTATCGTAGTCCTTTTGATAAGTAAGATTGTCAAACCCATTGAGGATCAGAAGGAAATGACAAACGGTTTTCAGTAAGGTACTCTCTGCAAGCACTGAAATTGTAGGTAACAGATAGTTTTGTGATAAGATAATTTGTTACGGGTAACAAGCAATGAAAGTAAATAAGGTGCAGCAAGGTGGCCCAATACCTTTTGTAGCAAAGGACAAGCCTGGACAAGTTCTTATATGAGAAAAGCGCTCCCGATGACACATGGGAATTATCGTCAAGCTTGTTTTCATCACGTTCATATGATTCACGTTCGTTACTTTGATAATTTGATATATAGGTGGACCAGTGCTTGGGTACTACCCTTCCTTGGACAAGCATCCCACTTATGATTAATGCCTATTGCAAGCATCCGCAACTACAAAAGAAGTATTAAGATAAACCTAACCATAGCATGAAACATGTGGATCCAAATCAGCCCCTTATGAAGCAACACATAAACTAGGGTTTAAGCTTCTGTCACTCTAGCAACCCATCATCTACTTATTACTTCCCAATGCCTTCCTCTAGGCCCAAACAATGGTGAAGTGTCATGTAGTTGACGTTCACATAACACCACTAGAGGATAGACAACATACATCTCATCAAAATATCGAACGAATACCAAATTCACGTGACTACTAATAGCAAGACTTCTCCCATGTCCTCAGGAACAAACGTAACTACTCACAAAGCATATTCATGTTCATAATTAGGGGGGTATTAATATGCATTAAGGATCTGAACATATGATCTTCCACCAAATAAACCAACTAGCATCAACTACAAGGAGTAATCAACACTACTAGCAACCCACAGGTACCAATCTGAAGTTTGGATACAAAGATTGGATACAAGAGATGAACTAGGGTTTCGGAGGAGATGATTCTGGTGAAGATGTTGATGGAGATTGACCCCCTCCTACTGAGAGGATCGTTGGTGATGATGATGGTGATGATTTCCCCCTCCCGAAGGGAAGTTTCCCCGGCAGAACAGCTCCGCCGGAGCCCTAGATTGGTTCCGCCAAGGTTCCGCCTCGTGGCGGTGGAGTTTCGTCCCGTAAGCTTGCTTATGATTTTTTTCCAGGGTAAAAGACCTCATATAGCAGAAGATGGGCACCGGAGGCCTGTCAGGGGGCCCATGAGGTAGGGGGCACACCCTAGGGGGTGGGCGCGCCCCCCACGCTTGTGACCAGGGTGTGGGCCCCCTGACGCTGATTCCTTCGCCAGTATTTTTTATTAAATCCAAAAATGACTTTAGGGGAGTTTCATGACTTTTGGAGTTGTGCAGAATAGGTCTCTAATATTTGCTCCTTTTCCAGCCCAGAATCCTAGCTGCCGGCATTCTCCCTCTTCATGTAAACCTTGTAAAATAAGAGAGAATAGCCATAAGTATTGTGACATTATGTGTAATAACAGTCCATAATGCAATAAATATTGATATAAAAGCATGATGCAAAATGGACGTATCAATGGGTTGCTAGAGTGATAGAAGCTTAAACCCTAGTTTATGCGTTGTTACGTAAGGGGCTGATTTGGATTCATATGTTTCATGCTATGGTTAGATTTATCTTAATTCTTCTTTCATAGTTGCAGGTGCTTGCGAGAGGGGTTAATCATAAGTGGGAGGCTTGTTCAAGTAAGGACAAGACCCCAGCACTGGTCCACCCACATATCAAATTATCAAAGTAACAAACGTGAATCATATGAGCATGATGAAAACTAACTTGACAGTAATTCCCTTGTGTCCTCGGGAGCGCTTTGCATTATATAAGAGTTCGTCGAGGCTTGTCTTTTGCCACAAAAAGGATTGGTCCACCTTGACGCACCTTAGTTACTTTTGTTACTTGTTACCCGTTATGAATTATCTTATCACAAAATTATTTGTTACCGATAATTTCAGTGCTTGCAGAGAAAACCTTGCTGAAAACCGCCGTTCATTTCCTTCCGCTCCTCATTGGATTTGACACCCTTACTTACCGAAAGGATAGAGATAGATCCATATACTTGTGGGTCATCAGCCATTTCTAATTTTCAAAATGAATTTCCTTGTTGTGTGCTCGTACCGCTCATGAAGCCGCAGGGGGTGGCCAATATTTTCCATGCTAGATGTGTTATTCTCAAGATGAGTGTTTATTAAATTATCATTGCACGAGAGTACGGCGGTAATCCTAGCCCCAGAATGAAAAAGAAATTTACTTTATGTTGTCAAATAATAAATTCTTGGAAAGTCTTGGTATGGATGGTACCCGTGGATACAGCTAGCCATGGTGTGTGAAAGAATGGTGGAAAAAGTAATAAACTTTATTTTCTGTTTGGGAACCGCCTATGACATATCTAAAATGGGAAGTGTTGGGAATTACTAGGTTGATTTTTTGACGAGAAAGTTATGCCTCTCCAAAATGTTTAGCTTTCAATTTAAGCTTCGAGCTGTGGCACCTCTAAAGATCCCTACTTCCCTCTGCAAAGGGCCTATCTATTTACTTTATGCAATTTTTATTTTTATTTGAGTCTCCATCTTCTCTTGTAAAGCACCACTAAGGGGCACTATGATCATACTTGAGCATTGGATGTAGCTAATATGCGAGTGTGTTTCATGAATGGATAAATTATTGAGCATGATGGGCTAGGGATAACTTGCTTTAGTGTTGATATTTTGAAAGACATGGTTGCTTGTTGACATGCTGGAGTATTTAAATCTTTCTGCCAAAACTAGACTATTGCTTTGAACCATATAAAAGTCCAAATGCCCATGTTACAAAAGAAAATAATATGTGATGAACATGTTAGGCAGCATCCCACATCAAAAATTCTGTTTTTATCATTTACCTACTCGAGGACGAGCAGGAATTAAGCTTGGGATCTATAATTTTTTATTGTTCCAGGCTGTTATATTATCGTTCTTGGATGTTTTACAATCATTTTATAACAAGTTTTTATCATTTTTTGGGACTAACCTATTGACATAGTGCCCAGTGCCAGTTGCTATTTTTTGCTTTTTTTACTTCGCAGAATATGAGTACCAAACGGAGTTCAAACGCAGCGAAACTTTTTGGAGCATTTTTCTGGACCAGAAGACACAAGATGGGCCAAAGAAGTACCAGAGGGGAGCCCCGAGGTGGACACAACCCACCAGGGTGCGCCCAGGAGCCCAGTCACGCCCTGGGGGGTTGTGCCACCCATGGTGGCCTCCCACACCGCCTCTTCACTCTATAAATACCCCAATATTCTAGAAACCCTAGGGGAGACGACGAAAAACAATTCGAGTAGCCGCAAGTTCCAGAACCACGAGATCCAGTCTAAACACCATCACGGAGGGGTTCATCATCCTCATTGGTGCCTCTCTGATGATGCGTGAGTAGTTCATCAAAGACCTATGGGTCCGTAGTTAGTAACTAGATGGCTTCTTCTCTCTTTTTGAGTCTCAATACAATGGTCTCTTGGAGATCTATTTGATGTAACTCTTTTTGCGGTCTGTTTGTTGGGATCCGATGAACTTTGAGTTTATGATCACATCTATATATCATTGAAAGTTATTTGAGTTTTTGATCTCTTATATGCATGATTACTTATAGCCTCGTATTTCTTCTTAGAATCTTTGGTTTGGTTAGGCCAACTAGATTGATTTTTCTTGCCATGCGAAGAGGTGCTTTGTGATGGGTTCGATCATGTGGTGTTCTTTCCCAGTGACTGAAGGGGCAGCACAACATGCATGTATCGTTGCTATGAAGGATGAAAAGATGGGGGCTATTCCTACATGAATAGATCTCGTCTACATCATGTCATCGTTCTTATTGCATTACTCCGTTTCTCCAGGAACTTAATACACTAGATGCATGCTGGATAGCGGTCGATGTGTGGAGTAATAGTAGTAGATGCAGGAAGGAGTCGGTCTACTAATCTTGGACGTGATGCCTATATAGTGATCATTGCAAGGATATCGTCATTGCCCAATAGTAATTTGTTTACCCATTGTGTGCTATTTCTTGAGAGAAGCCACTAGTGAAATCTATGGCCCACGGGTGTATTTTCCCATCATATATTTTTAGATCTATATTGCTCTTTGCCTTTTCTTTTATTTGCATATTTTATTTTTAGATCTATATTATCAAAAACCCAAAAATACCTCGCTGAATTTTATTTGCCGTTATTTGTATCTGTCAATCTATCACAATTTTTATCCCGTCAACCTGACAAATATTGGCACCGTTACCCAAGAGGGATTGACAACCCCTTTTACACGTCGGGTTGCAAGTATTTGTTCTTTGTGTGCAGGTACGGATTACATAGTGTTGCTTGGTTCTCCTACTGGATTGGTTCCTTGGTTTCATAACTGAGGGAAACACCTAGTAGTTGTACTGCATCATCCCTTCCTCTTTGGGGAAATACCGACGTAGTTCAAGCGACATGAGCTATCTTTCGGCCTTCTAAGGCCCATATACTCTCGGGCTCATTTTTGGCCCTCGATTACTTACGGTCCGTCAGTGCACTATTCCGCTAATGGGAAAAATTCGGCCCGTGGTTACAGTCAGCCTGTATGCCACCCATTGAATGTCTGGGCCTTTATTCATCTTGTTCATGTATTATGGCCCATTAACGACCCATTATGCATGCCGATAGAATTAAGCCTGTGCTGCCTTACAATGTGTTAACGACCCATTATGGCCTAAGCCCACAAATAGATGGTTCTGATTCTGGCCCGTTTATGGCCCGAATCGCGTTCAGACAATGGTCCATGTTTAGTATGGCCCATGGATCCTGCTGCCCGTAAGAGACCCATGGATCGTACGACCCATAAGAGGCCCATGGATCGTACGTCCTATAAGATGCCCATGGATCATAAGGCTCGTAGGAGGCCCAAGGATCCTAAGGCCCATAGGAGGCCCATGGATCCTATGGCCCGTAGGAGCACCATGGATCCTACAGCATTTAGGAGGGCCATGGTTACAATGGCCCATATGTGGACCATTGATATTGCGGCCACTAGGAAACTGAGGAAAAAGAACTACGATACTAGAAGCAAACAAATAAATAAGACTATAAGAAAATAAATAAGCAAGGAACTAACGCTGGGATATTATGGCGATTACACAGGTTACACCCACGGGGCATCAAAGTTCGCCACTGGTGCAAATAAATGAACAAAGCAGCATATTACATGCACTAGTTGTCCAAGTTGATGATCAGTGCAAATAAATGCCGCATCAAAACAAGTCCAGAACTGAAACCACTTCGGAAGAGTTCAAGAAACTATATCCTGGGTACCCACCATGCTGGCAAGAATCTTAACAAGCTTATTTGCTTTCTCTTGTTTGGCGCTTGAATCCTCCAACGCTTGCCGTTGCATCACAAAGTATGCATCTGAATTCTGCAGGGACTTCCTCTTCGGCTTCTTGTCGGAGCACATCTGATTGATGTCTTTCAGCTTGTAGTTGAGACTCAAGAAGTCGAACCTATTCAGGCAGCTAGTTCGAAGAGCTTGTGCCAGCAGTAGTTGCCAGTAAGACGAACACTATATCAAGACAGGACTTTGGGGTTGTCTTGCCGTCTTCAAGATAGTTTCTATCGGCTTTCTTGGAGACCGGTAGGGATGTCTCACTATCTTGAACCATATCTGCATTACTTCCTTTACCATTGCATAACGGGGTACTCTTTGCCGACATTTTAAAAGAGAAACAAGTAGACACCACATGTTTAGCATGTTGTATATGAAACTCATTTTGGTAAACTAGTTCAGTAGTAAAAGGGACATGATAACAACATGAAACAAACATATATCTATGTACTATGATCACTGTATGGTCTATATCATTCTAGTTTATGTTGCTAAATGAAGACAGAGACACAGTTCAAATCATATTTATTTAATACAAAGCAGCATAGACAAAATATAAGTGTGGGAAACTACACAACACTAACAACACTTGTAATGTGCATGGCATGAGAACATAACTATTTGTACAATTGAAGCTGAAATCAACATAGAGCAATTTACAACAGCAAACCAGTTAAAGAAACGGGTTTGAAACATACCCGTTGCCCCATTGGAGTTTCAATTGCATCCTTCAAATTTGAAATTAGTTGGTATGAGTAAATACAGTGATGCAAGAGCAAAGGAGTATGAACCATAGGTACAGAACCTGACCTGAGAACAATTCTTCTTCTACTTTAAGTGTTGAGTTGGGGTTCGGAGTGGGGGTCTTCATGCTTTGGGCACTGCAGTTGACTTACTAACTGCTCATGTTTGGGTGCTGTATGGTGGAGATGGTGTTGTGTCAACTAGAACAGGGTTACTATCTGCTTGGGTTGGGGTTAGAAGAGGTGTAGCTGGTTCTCTGTCCAACTGGGTAGGGGTACAATCTGCGAGAGTCTGGGTTATGTGTGGTGGGGCTGATTCTTGGGCAAGTACAACTATGGTTCTATCTGGATCGACAGGTAGCACTATATTTTCTGAAGACCGTGTTTTTACTCCCTTAGATACTGCCATCACCCCTCCAATGCAAATGGCTGATAAACAAGAAAAGTAATTGAATGTGCAGACATTGTATGATAGACAGGTGCAATGATAGTGGGGAATAAAAGAGGGCATGCAATAATTCACATTTATGTTGTCTAACGAAACACGATAGCATGACACAATTTCACATATATGATGGCTAACTAAACATGATAGCATGACACAATTTCACATATATGATGGCTAACTAAACATGATAGAATGGCATAATTCAAAATATGATGACTATGTAAACAGGATGACGTGATATAACTATATGATGTGTTTATTAAATAGGTTGGCATGCCATAATTCACATACATGCCGTCTATGGAAACATGATGGCAATGATATAATTCACGAATAGAATGACATAATTCAAAATATGATGACTATGTAAACAGGATGAGATGATATAACTATGATGTCTTTATTAAATGGGTTGGCATGCCATAATCTAGGTACATGTTGTCTATGTAAACATGATGGCATGATATAATTCAAATATATGATTTATATACTAAGCAAGTAAGCAGATAGCAATCACATATATGATGCCTAAACTAAGCAGATGGCATTCAATATTGTGTATATGATGAAAAAACTAAGCAAGGCAAGGCAACATATGCACGATATGAGTAATATAACCCTGCCAAGTTTGAGCATACACCTTAGGGAAAAAAATAAATCTGGCCATCTGTCTCTGAATCCTCCTCTGAGGAGCTATATGTAACCAACAAGATATCAGCTTCAACAGGTAGCATTGTTTGCTCTGAAGACCTTATTTTCACTCCAGATTTTTCCATCACCGATTCAAATGACTGATGCATAGGAAGAGTAGTCAAATATACAAACATTGTCAACAAATGGAATACATAATACAAAAAAAGGATGGCCTGGTATAATTCACATATATGATGATTGGCTAAAAATCATGGCATAGCATAATTCATATACATAATGCCTTGCAACAATATAACATTGCATAATTCACATATATAATGTCTTGTAACAAGATGGCATTACATAATTCACATATATGGTAATTAGACACTAAACAAATGTCATTCAGACAAAGCATGTCTAAACTAAGCAAATGACTTAGAGCATCTCTAACATGCGCACCGTGCACTAAAAGTTTGTTTTTTTGGGCGTCGGACAGCTCTAGCAGAAGCTGCAGTGCTAAAAGTTTTTGGGCGCGCGCTGAAAAACACTATCGCGGACAGCATATTTGGGGCGCCGGATTGCGCGCGCTTCACAATTTGCACTGTCTGCTTTTTGGGCACGTGTTTTTGGGCGCCTGCTAAACCAAAGGTGGTTATGGCGCATTAAAATTGCTACAGTGGCGCGCTATAGCGTTTATTGGGCGCCGGATTTTTGTGCGGCCGTTGGAGATGCTCTTAGCAATGCAAGACACCATATGCACGATATGAGCAACATAACCCTGCCAAGTTAGAGCATACACCTCGGGGGGGGGGGGATAGGACTGGTCATCTGTCTCTGAATCCTCCTCCGAGGAGCTATCCATAACCAAAAAGATATGCGCTTTGTCAGGTAGCATTGTCTGCTTGGCAGTACTTGTTTTAACTCCAGATTTCTCCATCACCGTGTCAAATGGCTAATATATAGGAAGAGCAGTTCAATGTACTAACATTGTTGACAAATGTAATACGAAATAAAAAAAGGATGGCATGATATAATTCACATATAAGATGGCTAGCTAAGCAGGATGCCATTGCAAAATTCGCATATTTGTTGCTTGGCTAAACAAGATGGCATTTCATAATTCACATATATGATATAGAAACTAAACATATGGCATTCACACAAAGCATGTTGATATGTCTCCAACGTATCTATAATTTTTTTATTGTTCCATGTTGTTATATTATCAATCTTGGATGTTTTATATTCATTTATTAGCAACTTTATATCATTGTTTGGGATTAACCTATTGACATAGTGCCCATGCCAGTTGTTGTTTTCTGCTTGTTTTTTACTTTGCAGAATATTAATACCAAACAAAGTTTTTTGGAGACTTTTTTCTGGACAGAAGACACCCAGGGATCCAAAGGAGCACACGGGAGGAGGCCTGTGGGGCCCACTAGGCACCAGGGCGCACCAGGGAGCCCAGTCGCGTCCTAGTGGGTACTGGGGCCCATGAGAAGCTTCTCCACCGATCTCCACCTCTATAAATACTCTAAAATTCCCAAAACCCTAGGGGAGTCGATGAAACACAATTCTTGCCACCGCAAGTTCCAGAACCACGAGATCCAATCTAGAGGCCTTTTATGGCATTCTGCCGGAGGGGTCAACGATCACGGAGGGGTTCTTCATCATCACCCTTGCCCCTCCGATGATGCGTGCGTAGTTTACCACCTATGGGTCCGTATGTAGTATCAAGATGGCTTCTTCTCTCTTTTTGATCCTCAATAAAATGTTCTCCTCGATGTTCTTTGAGATCTATTTGATGTAATGACTTTTTGTGGTGTGTTTGTTGGGATCCGATGAATTGTGAGTTGATGATCAGATCTACCTGTTAGGACCAAGAGTATATCGACCAGAGGGGAGTGAATGGAGATTCAAATTTCTTTCGAAAGCTGTGAAACAGATCCCACTCACAACAACGGAAGTAGTAACGAAGGAAATAAGCTTAATCAGTCTTCTTCGTTGGAAGCATACTCATCGATGAAAGCATTGACAACGTTACGAGCTTGATTAAATACATGTTTAACTATGATGAGAGTAATGCAACAAGCAAACAGATGTAGAAGAATAAGACACAACATGGGACACACTAAAAAAATAGTATGAAAAGATATAATAGGTGACTCCTCGGGACAAGATGGTAACGAATGAATACAAACGATGAGAATGAAATAGAATGAACACAGATACACGACAAAACAATATGATTCAGTAATCTATCGACATAGTGCAAGAATATAAACTTTTGAAGGAAGTGCAGTAGAGAGATTTAACCAGTGGTACTTGATGGCGACAAGGAGATTTGGTAGATCAGTTCACCCTTCTGCCAAAGGGCTACGTCTGGTTGGAGGGTATGTGACTTAACACGGAAGATAAACTCTCTTCACCCTTTTCTCCTTCAACGCAGAGCTGATCAGACTCAGGTTAATTTCACTCATGGTAGATCTTTGTCGGCGATCTCCAAACCTTTGGTCAACCTTCGTGAACCACAACCACTCTTGGTTGCTGAAGATCTGGCTCGGTGAAGACAACAACTCTTCAACACTCGAAGCCGAAACCTATCCATCTAGAGAGTGCGCAGCTCTCAATAGTAATAGGTACAAGAACTCTCACTTAGAACTGTTGTGATGCTAAACCACTGTCTAAGTTTGGGCTCTTGGTTTTTTCTCCGGTGGATCTTAAACTCAAATCACTCGGAGATGGGTTCCTTAAATCAATCTTCTCAGAAATCTCAAGCATAGCAGCCAACAGACAACATTGGAGCGGGGTGGTTATTTATAGCGTAACCTTCCCAAATGGGAAATAACCATTTTGGACACGAGGTCCAGCAAATGGCCAACCGACACATTCACAACAGTCAGATTTTGGAGCAACAGTAATTACTTGAGGAACAAGTAATGCTAACTCGTCGGTCCGAGTCAAATCTCTTGCAACAAAGAAGAACACAGTCTCTTGCTGACAAGTATTTGCTCGGAGCAGAAAGAGATTTCTCTCGCAACTTCCATAGGTTTTGGCTAAGCATCACAGCGGATCTAAGCATTGAGAACCTATACCCCTCTTAGTAGTACGGAGGTCCTATGACTCAATGAATGAATGAAGAAGAACGAAATGAATACTATGTCTTATCTTTGTCTTTGACTTCCATTGCTGTAGTCAATTTCCTAGGACGACAGTGCCGAATCAAAAGCATTGCTTCAACAGTGAAATTTTGAGGGGTCAATTTCTTCACATCAATCCTCTCGACTATATGACTTCAGCACACATAGCTCATTCCTCTCTTTAGCGCATATGTGCTTTGGTGAAGTTCCTCCGACTTAGCACCAGAGACATCATTCTCTTCGGTTGTGTATGGACTTTTCTCTCTGTATGCACTAGCAACCAAATCAGTCCATACCTGTTTCTGTCAACAATCTCCAAAACACAAGGTAGGCAGATATTACACCAACAATCTCCCCCTTTTTGGACGATTGTTGACAAAACAGATCACATCAAATGATAGATAAAGAATGGAATCTAATGCGAAGAATTATGAAAGACGAGAAATAATTACAAAGATAAAATATTCTCCCCCTTGAGATATGCTTCGGATCATGAAGGATCAGGGGGAAGCGATATAGGTCTTTGTATGAGTTTTATTGATCAGATCTTAAATATAAGTTATTTCAATGCACTCATTGGTATCTGAGGTGATTCCTGTCACAAAATCTTCAAAGAAGGATAGATGTAAGATAAACGTTGAGTTATTTGTGACAAGGATAAGTTATGAAGGTTTTATCGGAACATAATTTAAATCCACAAGAGATGTAGTTTTCATGCATGCTAGGTATTCGATATGATCAGAGCAGGATAAAATAAGAATATGTTGCTCAGAGTGGATATGCTTCGGAGGTGGTTTTCCTGCAAATTGGATGACACAAAGGATATCTGTGAGGAAAAACAGTTTGTCAGTCATAGAGATAGCCTTTTTGTAGCATTTGTGCATAGACTAACTTTCCCATCATGCAAGGTTAGGTAAAGAAGGATATCACTTAGAGCATATCCAACCACAAAAGATATAGTTTGTTCAGTACTTGAAGTACTTCTCCAAAATACTATCATCACATGATGATTCACTGTTCTTCTTCGAGGGCCAAAAATGTTCCCAATATATAAATAACTATCGATGATCATACATAGGACATACTACCTGTAGACAAATAGTGCGAAGCAAATGATATTGCAGGCGGGGGTTATTAATATCACATGGCGTCCAAGTGTTTCAGCACTACATGCGGTGCGATAAGTTCATGAAGCAAAAAGTTCAAGGGAAAACCAAAAGCGAATGAAAACACCCTGCAAACCCCAATAAACTATCACTCGACTCCCCCTTTTGTCAAAAAGTGTCAAAAAGATAAGAGAAGACATGCGAGGCATTACTCCATGGGAGTGTCTTACGAATCCGAATTAAAAGCACTCAACGAATCACTGTTGGAAGAATGCGGAATGGTCGAGGTAGAAGCAGGAGTAGCCGCCTGGGCTTTGGAAGGCTTGGAGCGATGAACATATGGTTTCTAGACATGAGTAACAGTTGTATCTTCAATTTCATCATCATGATTGACGAACAACAAATCCGTTGAAGCAGAACGTAATAGGAGCACTGGAGTTTGTCTTTGGATGCGCAGAATAGCAAGCAAGTCCATGTAGTCATACTCCTTGAAGAGGCCCATTTTAGGTAAATCCTTGCGAGAGTAATGCTTTCTCAACAAGGTCCAAGTGCACTTTCTTGTATCCTTCTCATGCAGAAGAATTTAAAGAGTGCGATTATGAATCAGATTCAGCTCATTCATCAATTCCAGTTTTTCGTGCCTATCCATCTTGATGTGTCTTTCCAGAGTTTGCTGCGTGCAAATAAAAATATCATAAGGAGATGGATTTTCCTCATGAGGGATTTCATCCCTGACTTCTTTGACCTTCGAAACATTTTCAAACGCAGAAGCATTTGTAGTAGTATCAACAGGTTCCTTTCCTTTGCCATTTTCCTTCACAATGCGTAGAGTGTCACGGATAGGTGGCATGAATACATTCATCTCGTAGGCCCGGAAGAATTTCTCATTTATGAGCTTCTCGATTGCAGACATTATCCATGGAGCATAAGGCTTCAATGACTGAGGGCTATCTGCTGCGCAAGCGAGGTTTCAAATGAAAAGATCTGGAATATCAAACTTGATTCCATGAGAAATTGCTACAAGTGAATTTCCCATGATGCCTTTGATGGAGATTGGCCTGTTTGTTGGCGTGGTGGTATTGTACATAACGAATAATACTTTGTTGTTATAAGCCAACTTATTCAGATCAACATCAATGCATTCGTCCCCCACCATGGTGGGATCCATCACGATGTAGAGTTGTGCTTCCGACACTTCCCAAAAATGCTGTCTGTGCTCTCTAGTGTTCTAAAATCACATCGAGGCAAATTTATCAAGGCGAGAAAATGATCTGCCGAACACTTAATTCTCCCTCTGCCAGTCATCCATTCAAGCGTCCATGATGAAGTATTACTAGATCTCCTGAGATATATATTGTGGCATAAAACTGAAGAATGACTTCCTTGTTCCAGCCATGATTAAAGCGCATGAAACCATTCAGTAGAGCATGTTCAATACGCTCGATTGCATTATGGAAGCACGACATTCCTTCGAGCTTGGCAAAGTTTAATATCTTATGATTGAAAATTTTGTGCTTACCAAACAATATCCGAGCATAATAGACCGCCAGTTCCTCAGTCCAGAACTTCGGTGAGAATGAAGTCCTTTCTCCTTCGTAAGGGTTGACCCCAAAGAATGCAAGCTTCGAGGAATGAAGTTGTTCATTGAATGCGGGGCCATTGGGGCCATATTCAGCTGGAAATAGTGGAAATGATTCTTGAGGATTTTTCTGAAGTTCTTCCTTGCTAATTCCCATCGGCTGAAACATCTTCAGACACCGGCGGATTATCATCGATGGGATTTAATGGAGCAATTTGCCTTACAACTTTTTCTAGAGCAGATGGCATGGGATCACTAGACTAACTATCAATTTCCTTCGCTGGAACTCCTTCAACGTCTTTCACATTCTTAGGCACTAGGGACTTTTCTGTCGGAGAGTTCTCAATGATGGGTGGCACGACAACTTCTTGAGACTGTTGAGTCACAACTTGTTCAACCTACTGCTGCAACGCTAGTGATACAACAACTTGATCTTTCTCTTCGGGGGCCATGGTCTCTTCCAATTTCTTCTCTTCTTGTTCTGGCTATGAAGCCAAAGAACCAGGAGCAGGGTCAAACTCCATCTGGGTAGGGGCACTAGACAAGGAGAATGGGGTGGTATTTCCTAAGGAAGCAACTTGCTCCCCTCGACCTTCTCATCCTCCTTGGTTGATCTGGAGGGTTCAACTTGTTTTTTCTTCAAAGGCGATGAATCTGCCTTTTCCATCTCAATTTCCTCGTCAACTCTTTCTTCAGGGACATGTTGCTCATACATGACATTTTCTTCATCAGGATTGACTAGAAACATATCCACCACATCAGATTCTTGTGCAGCTGAGGTAGGAATGATGACTACCGCAAGCACAATATATTGCTCGATTTCTTCCTCAGAATGAGGGGATGGTGGAATTTGTTGCAATGGGGCACTTGAATCAACAGGTGCTTCAGTCGATAAAGATTGGACATGATGGTCCTTGATATGTTTTGGCTTGCTGGCTCTTGCCTGAGCTCTCTGACGTTTCTCTTCTTTTTCTCTATGTCGAGCAAGATCTACTTGACGCTTAATCTCATTGTTCCCACATTCACAAAGTTGAGAAACATCCATCTTCAGCTTGGAGTGCCAATCAATCTTATTGTTTCTCATCATAGTGAGGGCTTTGGTGATCTCGAGGATTCCCTTGTTCTCGTATTTTCTTTCAGACTCAGATTTAGCTTCCCTCCTCATTTTCTCAAGCAGTTTCTTATCCTTGATAGCTTGATTGAGTTCTTTGGTGATTTCTCTCAGCTTAGAGAAATGCTTTGCTACCGTCTTGGTAACATCTTCAGGCAGACCCAAGCTGCTCAACTCAGCTAGATTTGCATCATAGTAACCACCTTCAATGATGTCAAATATAAGATCAAAATGATATTTCTTTGTGGAAGCAGGAACAATCTTCTTCGCCTTCTTGGCTAGGATATCTACTTTTTCATCGCAAAATCTACTTTCTCTTTGCAACTGGGGCAACAAAACCTGAAGGTTTATCTGATGGGATAGGAGCAAGCCTTGGTGAAGATCTCGATGGAGGAGAAACCCTTGCTGGAGAGGGAGTCTGATGTGACTTATCAAGCAGAGATCTTTGATTGTACATGGGAATTTCTTCGCCATCATTATCATCAGAGGAATCATCAGATGATGCAAAGGTTGCCTTCCTTGATTTTCTTGCATGGACTTCTTCTTCTAGGCTCGAGGAGAAACATGCTTCCTCTTCTTCTTTTCTTTTCGGCCAGATGCCCTTTCCTTCTTCTCCTGCACATCTTGTTGAGTTAACTCAACATTTCGATGTTCCACCTGATTTTTCTTCGCAGATCTTGCCTCACGCTTGGCCTTGGCCTTTTCCCTTTTTGCAACCTGCTCAGGAAAATCAGCAATGGTTTTTAGGGAATCCGTATGAGCATTTGGAGTCGGTGCTGGCCTTACTTTTTCATCATCTTGTCCAAGGCAGCCCTCTGCAATGCAGTCATTCCAGGGAGGAGTGAATGCAAACAGTATATGGTATTTTCTTTGGACTTCATATAGTTTAACCACTTCTTTGCCTAGTGACGACGAATCTTCTACAACATGTTGTTACTCTCTTGAGGAGTTTTTACTCCAGGTGGAGTTTTGTAAGTTTCAGGGTCAGACATTTCAGCCGTGGTATTTCTTTCTCTACCACGACCACCCTTCTTGGGATTTCCGCCAGATAATAGGGTTTTGGAGTCGTTGAATAGATCATCCTCTAGCTCAATGTGCGCTGAGGGAATATCATCATCTTCTTCAGCAGAGTCTGATTTGTATTTCTTCTTCGGAACTTTTGGCGGCTTAGCCAATTTTCTTTGAGCCACCTTTGCTTTATCAGCCACTCATGATGTTGTGGAATTTCTTCCTTGGACCCAGAACGCTCTTCCGAACTGTTTTCCCTAACCACTCCTTAGAGAAAAACAAGAATTCAAAGTAAAACAGGAAGAAGTCACAAACATGCACAGAAGCATTCTGACACAAAACCAATAAATTTTTCGGAAGAAGCAAAAGATTCATGGCATATACTTAGCAAGATATCATCGTGAGAATTGCCATATGCCCTAAGACAGAATAACAACTCCTCTAACCTGTCGAAGTATATCAAATAAACCCTAGATTTGAAAGACTGGTACGAGGAACTGCTACAAACCATACGAGTCATGCCTTAGTGAATCCTAAGGATCTACCACATGAAAATAAATAAGATAAATGGCGTCGGGATGAACTGCCCTAGAACAGAAGAGAGATAGGGCTAGTTCTAGATCTGCATGCCCTAACTTGGCAATATAGATCGACTACATCAGCGCGGGAGAGAAGAGTTACCGCACTGGCGCGACCAACGGTGACGGAGCTTCGCCGGAATTGCACAGCGAGGCTTGTCATCGATGCTGCTTTGAGATCGGGCTTGAGAGAAGAGCGAGAGGAGAGATTGAGGCTGAAAAGAGAACGAACTAAGGAAGAAGAGACCTAGAGAGGGGGGGGGGGTTATATATCCTGAGGGGAAAACCGCCCACTCCGAGATCCACGGCCTATAAACACAGGATGCTCCACATTCAATGGACGAGATCATGATCAAGAGATCATGGGCACGTGTCACCCATTTCCTAGGAAAATCTTGGTAACTGAACTGAATGACGAAGGGTTGAGGAAGTGCAAGCACCAAAACAAATGAAACATTGAAGTTGATTTCATTCGCGACCAAGGGCATTAGACTGAAATGACTTTCATATGAAGTTGCATGTTTAGGACAAGAAAGAACCGAGTAAAAACCCGAGAAGAAACTGACTCAAAACCCAAATCAAACAAAGGAAAAATAAGGGCACAAACACTTCAAATGAACACACAGAAGGATAAGCACCAACAATAATTGATCTCAGGGCTGATGATAAACATGAGATATCCCTGAGAGAAATTCCTACATGAGATGATTAGTTCTTCTTCGTAGCCCACACTCACGTGGGAGGTGGGGATCTCATTTGTTTGAACCGAGTGGGGGTATTCCTTCGGCGAGGCCTGCAAAATACTCGTGCACTTTGATGATAATCATATGAATAGGTATTGAAGTTATTTCCTGATACATGAATGTAATGATTTGAAGATGTATGCATATACTCCTTCTGACGCGGGATAAGATGATATTCATTCGAGAATGATACTCATGCAAACTGAGAATGATCTCTATCTGTTCGTCAAGATTTATCCTGCACAGTCAGGTTAGCAGTGACAGACAGATTTTCAACAATGCACTTCTTTACCCAGATTTGCTTCTTGGGTGTGTCTGACCTGAAGTTAGTTCCAATATATCGAGCGAAAACTTTGCCATCCTGTTGTTTGAAGATTCTATAATTTGAGTTGCTAGACTCGTCAATATCGACAGGAATGGGCGAGAGATAACCAGTTAAAGTTTCAGGTTCAAGAGTTTTACTCTTTGCACGAACCCAAGTTCTTCGAGGATATTGCTTTGGAGTCCAATAGGATCCATCCACATCTAGTTTCTTTTCGAAACCTAATCCTTCCTTCTGAAGATTTTTGTGCAGTATGGAATTCTTGAGGACATCACACAGGGTTTGATGCCCTTTTAGGATACTTAGCATTCCAGTATCAAGGAAGCCCTTTAACCTGCAATTTTCTTCAGTAACAGCAGCGAAATCCTCGGTAGAGGGGTTAGTAGTACCAATTTAAACAATAACAATGTTCTTAACAGCAGAATTAGAAGTTTCATCATGAGAATCAGCACTGCTAATTTCCAGGCATTTTAAGCATGGAGGTACAAAGTCATCAGGAACTCGAACAGATTGCTCGGCGAAGAGAGAAGCTTTCTCTGACACCAGCTTGTTATAAGATTCTTTCAGTGACATGAGTTCTTGATTCCTATTAATGAGTTCATCTAATAAACTCTCATAGTCAACTGTAAGTGAATCATATCGATTGGGAGATTATGAATAGTTGATGAAAAAGCATCTTGCTCTTCGATCAACTTTTGATTCTTCTTCATCTCTTCGATGAGTAATCCTTCAGGTTTCCTGAGATTTCTCTCAAGCATTTCATGTTCATCATGTTGGGATTTAGCAATTTTCACCAACTTGGCATTTGAAATATATTCAGGTGAATATTCGTTCATGGACTTTTGGTGTTTTGCAGATACTTGATTCTTTGATGATTTTGCCATGAGACTGAAGGCAACTGGTTCATCATCATTTGAGTGATAGTTACCTGAAGTATCATCATCAGTATCTGATTTGCTAAAGTACTTCAATGATTCTATAGCAATATATGCATTGCTTCTCCCAATCCTTTTGTAGAATTCCTCATCATCTGAATCAGTGTCTGTTTTCTCTTCTTCAGAGTCCAGAGTCAGGTTAGTTTAGGCTTTATTCAGCTGAGAGATTTTCTTCAGGTTGGAATCAATGATTGCTCTGGCATTTGTGTTAGTGACCGGTCTTGTCGAAGAGGATGAAGCAAGTTCCTTTTTCTTCGAGAGCTTAGTATGATGATCCATTCGAGCAAAACCATTGTAGTGAAGATGCTTGATCTTTTCTTTATGTATTGTATCTATGTAAGTTTTTTCCCAGATGAATAAGGGATGATGCAGTACAACGAAGGTAGGTATTTCCCTCAGTTGTGAAACCAAGGTTATCGAACCAGTAGGAAAACCAAGCAACACTATGTAAATGGTACCTGCACACAAAGAACAAATACTTGCAACCCGAGGCAAAAGAGGGGTTGTCAATCCCTCTCGGGTAAAAGATTGGTAAAGTGATAGATTGGTAGATGCAAATAAAATAAAAACATATAAAATTTAGTGAGATATTTTTGGGTTTTCGATAATATAGATCTTAAAATAAAATATGAAAATAAATAAAAAGGCAAATGGCAATATAGATCTGAAGATATATGATGATAAAATAGACCTGGGGGCCGTAGATTTCACTAATGGCTTCTCTCGAGAAAATAGCATACGGTGGGTAAATAAATCATTGTTGGGCAATTGACAGAACTTCAAATAACTATGAAGATATCCAGGCAATGATCATTATATAGGCATCACGTCCAAGATTAGTAGACCGACTCCTGCCATTATCTACTACTATTACTCCATACATTGACCGCTATCCAGCAAGAAGCTAGTGTTTTAAGTTCATGGAGAAACGGAGTAATGCAATAAGAACGATGGCATGATGTAGACAAGATCTATTCATGTTGGAATAGACCCCATCTTATTATCCTTGATAGCAACGATCAACACGTGTCTTGCTGCCCCTTCTGTCACTAGGAAAGAACACCGCACGATCGAACCCATCACAAAGCACCTATTCCCATAGCAAGAAAATTCGACCTAGTCGACCTAACTAAACGAAATATTCGAAGTAGAAATACGAGGCTATAAGTAATCATGCATATAAGAGATCAAAGAAACTCAAATAACTTTCATGGATAAAAAGATCTGATCATAAACCCAGAGTTCATCGGGTCCCAACAAACACACCGCAAAAAGAGTTACATCAAATAGATCTCCAAAAGACCATTGTATTGAGAATCAAAAGAGAGAGAGAGGAAGCCATCTAGCTACTAACTACGGACCCATAGATCTACAATGAACTACTCACGCATCATCGGAGAGGCAGCAATGAGGATGATGAACCCCACAGTGATGGTGTCTAGATTGGATCCGGTGTTTCTTGGAACTTGTAGCGGCTGGAATTCTGATTCATCGAGTCCCATAGGGTTTTTCGATTTTTGGGATATTTATAGAGCAAAGAGGCGGTGTGGGAGGCGGCCGAGGTGGGCAAAACCCACCAGGGCGCTCCTAGGCCCCCAGGCGCGCCCAGGTGGGTTGTGGTCCCCTCGGAGCCTCCTCTGGTACTTCTTTGGCCCAACAGGTGTCTTCTGGTCGAGAAAAATTCTCCAAAAGTTTTGCTGCGTTTGGACTCCGTTTGGTACTGATATTCTGTGAAGTAAAAAACAAGCAAAAAACAACAACTGGCACTGGGCAATATGTCAATAGGTTAGTCCCAAAAAATGATATAAAGTTGCTATAAAATGATTGTAAAACATCCAAGAATGATAATATAACAGCATGGAACGATCAAAAATTATAGATACGCTGGAGACGTATCAGCATCCCCAAGCTTAATTCCTGCTCGTCCTCGAGTAGGTAAATGATAAAAACAGAATTTTTGATGTGGAATGCTACCTATCATGTTCATCACATTCTTTTCTTTTCTAGAATGGACATAAGGACTTTTATATGGTTCAAGGCAATAGTCTAGTTTTGACATGAAGAATTCAATACTCACGCATATCAACAAGCAACCATGTCTTCTAAAATATCAACACTAAAGCAAGTTATCCCAAGCCCATCATGCTCAATCATTGATCCATTCATGAAACACCCTCGCATATTAGCTACATCCAATGCTCAAGCACGATCATAGTGCCCTTTAGTTAGTGCTTTATAAGAGAATATGGAGACTCAATAAAAATAAATTTTTCATAAAGTAAATAGAAAGGCCCTTCGCAGAGGGAAGTAAGGATTTGTAGAGGTGCCAGAGCTCAAAGCAAAAAAGAGATATAAAAACATTTTGGGTGGCATACTTTCCCGTCAACAAAAACGACCGAGTAATTCCCAACACTTTCCATGCTCGATATATCATAGGTGGTTCCCAAAAAGAAAATAAAGTTTATTCCTTTTCCACCATTCTTTCACAATCCATGGCTAGTCGTATCCACGGGTGCCCTCTATACCAACACTTTCCAAGAAATTTATTATTTGACAACATAAAGTAAATTCATTTTTCATTTTGGTACTAGGCATCCCTAATACCTTTACCGTACTCTCGTGTAATGACAAGTGAATAAATACTCATCTTGAGAATAACACATCTAGCATGGAAAACATTGGCCAGCGCCTGCCGCTTCATGAGCGTTACGAGCACACAAAAAGGAAATTTATTTTGAAAATTAGAGATGGCACATACAAATTTGCTTAGAATGGCACGGAAATACCGCATATAGGTAGGTATGGTAGACTCATATGGCAAAACTAGGTTTAAGGATTTTCGATGCACAAATAGTATTTATACTTAGTGTAAGTGGAGGCTAGCAAAAAGATTGAGAAGCATTCATCCAAGAAACGAAAAATCACATAAGCGAGTTTAACACCGAATAATGCACCACAAGTAGGATGTAATTTCACTACATAACTATTGACTTTCATGCTTGCATAGGGAATAACAAACCTTAACACCAATATTCTTACTAAAGCATAATTACCCATCAACATGACTCACATATCACTATCATCATATCTCAAAACTCTTAGAAAGAATCAAGTTTATTTTGTCCAATGATCTTCATGAAAGTTTTTATTATATCCCTCTTGAATATCTATCACTTTCGGACTAGTTTCATATGTTGCTATTGCTTTTTGACAAGCTCAAACAAATTTAAGTAAAGAACATGAGCATAAAGATTTTCATCTCTCAAAATAATATAAGTGAAGCATGAGAGAACTTCTTCAAAATTACTAACTCTCAAATAAATCTAAGTGAAGCATGAGAGCATTTCTTCAAAACTATCAAAGCACGCCCTGCTCAAAAAGATATAAGTGAAGCACTAGAGCAATTCCATAGCTCAAAAATTTAAGTGAAGCATAAAGAGCAATTCTAACAAATCATAGCATAATTTTGGCTCTCTCAAATAGGTGTGTTCAGCAAGGATACTTGACATAAAGCAAAAAGCAAAACAAGTAAAGACTCATATAATACAAGACGCTCCAAACAAAACTCATGATATGTGACGAATAAAAATATATCTCTATGTAAAATATCGAAGGTCGTTAGAAGAAAGAGAGGATGCCAGTCGGGGCATCCCCAAGCTTAGTTGCTTATTCATCCTTGGATATTATCTTGGGGTGCCATGGGGCATCCCCAAGCTTAGGCTCTTGCTTCTCCTTATTCATCCATCATGATCTCACCCAAAACTTGAAAACTTCAATCACACAAAACTCAACAAAACCTTCGTGGGATCCGTTAGTATAACAAAGCCAATCACTACTCTAAGTACTGTTGCAAACCCATTCATTTTTTATTTTTGAATTATATCTACTGTATTCCAACTTTGCTATGACTTATACCCCCCGATAAAGTCCATAGATTCATCAAAATAAGCACACAACACAAAGAGAACATAATCTGTCAAGAATAGAACAGTCTGTAGCAATCAGAAAACTTCGTATACTTCTGTAACTCGAAAAATTCTTAAAATTTAGGACAACATGGGAAATTTATATATCAGTCTTGTGTAAAACATTCAAAGCAAAAGCATGTATCTCTAATTTATGAAAATTATTTTGCTAGGCGGAGAAGTTTCTGTTTTTCAACAAGATCAAATCAACTATCACCAAACATGATCCCAAAGGCTTAGCTTGGCACAAGCACTAATTAAAACATCAAACACATCTAATCAGAGGCATAATTGTGCAAACACTCAAGAACATAAAAAAGCAAAATAATAAAAAATTATTAATTGGGTTGCCTCCCAACAAGCGCTATCATTTTATGCCCCTAGCTAGGCATAAAGCATATATTCAAGTATTGTCATCTTTAGTTCCACATCCATAAGACGCCCTCGTGATTGATTCATACAGTGGCTTAATTCTTGTTCTAGGGAAGTGTTCCATACCCTTTCTTATAGGAAATTGAAATTTAATATTGGCTTCTTTCATATCAATCACGTCACCTGTAGTGCGTAAAAACGGTCTACCAAGTATAATTGGGCAAGATGGATTGCAATCAATATCAAGAACAATGAAATATAGGGGCACATAATTCCTATTTGCAAGAATAAGAACATCATTAATTCTTCCAAAAGGCTTTTTAATAGTAGAATCCATCGAGCGCAAATTTAAAGAACACTCTTCAATATCGGTAAGACCAAGCACATCACAGAAAGATTTCGGAATTGTGGAAACACTAGCACCCAAGTCACATAAAGCAAAGCACTCATATTTTTAATCTTGACTTTGATGGTCGGTTCCCATTCATCATGTAATTTTCTAGGAATTGACATCTCTAATTCCAACTTTTCTTCAAAAGCTTTCATCATGGCATCTACGATATGTTTAGTAAAAGCTCTATTTTGTTCATAACCGTGGGGTGAATTTACCATGGATTGCAACAAAGAAATACATTCAATCAAAGAGAAACTATCATAATTAAAGTCTTTGTATTCCAAAAGAGTGGGCACATCACTAGTTAAAGTTTTGACCTCTCCAAACCCACTTTTATCAATTTTTTCATCAAGATTTTCACCCTCCGAATTAACAAGATGCCTTCTAGCTAAAGTTGAGTCTTCTCCAGTCCCTTTATCATCAATTTTAATCTTACTAAACAAGGAATCAATAGAAGAATCACCAATTATTATAAGATCTTCATCATTTTTATGTTTTAACAAGATTGGTTTAGCGACCATTTGATTTACTAGGGTAACTTGTGCATCGGATATTCTCCTAGCAAATTTTCAGCAAAAGCATACTTAGATTGGACACTACAAACTTCTCTACTAATATCATCAAGTTGTTTTGTTATAGCATCCAACACAACAAAGTGTTCCTTAAGTTCATCGGTAAAATATTTGTTGTGCTCAAATTGTGTAGTCATATAATCCTTAGTACTTTTCTCAATTTCAAGCAAAATATTGGGGTAAGGAACATCATAATATTTTCTTTGAGGCATTATGACTATGCAGAAAAGTTTTCACACAAAAACATATCTGACGAGAAAAACGGCGAGCGAAAAAGAGAGCGAATAAAACGACAAATTTTTGTGAAGTGGGGAAGATGAAAATTAGAGGCAAATGGCAAATAATGTAAATAGCAAGGAGATGAGATTTGTGATTAGGAACCTGATAGATGTTGGTGATGTCTCCCGGCAACGGCGCTAGAAATTCCTCCCGATCTTTTCTTTATGTATTGTATCCGTGTCAGTTTTTTCCCCAAGGATTAAAGGATATTGCAGTACAAAGAACGTAGGTATTTCCCTCAGTTGTAAAACCAAGATTATCTAACTAGTAGGAGAACCAAGCAACACTATGTAAACGTTACCTACACACAAAAAAAATACTTGTAACCCGACAAAAAGGAGGGGTTGTCAATCCCTCTCGGGTAAAAGATTGGTAAAGTGATAGATTGGTAGATGCAAATAAAATTCAGCGATGTATTTTTGGGTTTTTGAAAGTATAGATCTGAAAATAAAAGATGCAAATAAATAAAAAGGCAAATAGCAATATAGATCTAAAGATATATGATGAGAAAATAGACCTGGGTGTCGTAGATTTCACTAGTGGCTTCTCTCGAGAAAATAACATACGGTGGGTAAACAAATTACTGTTGGGAAGTTGATAGAACTTGAAATAATTATGAAGATATCCAGGCAATGATCATTATATAGGCATCACGTCCATGATTAGTAGGCCGAATCCTGCCTGCATCTACTACTATTACTCCACACATCGACCGCTATCCAACATGCATCTAGTGTATTAAGTTGATGGAGAAACGGAGTAATGCAGAATGATGGCATGATGTAGACAAGATCTATTCATGTAGGAACAAACCCCATCTTGTTATCCTTAATAGCAACGATCAATATGTGTCTTGCTCTACCCCTTCTGTCACTAGGAAAGAACACTGCACGGTCGAACCCATCACAAAGCACCTCTTCCCATGGCAAGAAAAATCCATCTAGTCGGCCTAACTAAACCAAAGATTTGAAGAAGAAATACGAGGCTATAAGTAATCATGCATATAAGGGACCAAACAAACTCAAATAACTTTCATGGATAAAAATACCTGATTATAAACTCAAAGTTCATCAGATCCCAACATACACACTGCAAAAAGAGTTACATCAAATAGATCTCCAAGAGACCATTGTATTGAGAATCAAGAGAGAGAGAGAGGGAGAGAGAGAGAGAGAGAGGAAGCCATCTAGCTACTAACTACGGACCCATAGGTCTATAATCAACTACTCACGCATCATCGGAGAGGCACCAATGAGGATGATGAACCCCTCTATGATGGTGTCTAGATTGGATCTGGTGTTTCTGGAACTTGCGGTGGCTGGAATTGTGTTTCGTTGACTCCCATTGGGGTTTTGGATTTTCGGGGTATTTATAGAGCAAAGAGGGGGTGCGGGAGGCGGCCGAGGTGGGCACAACTCACCAGGGCACGCCTGGGCCCCCAGGCGCGTCCATGTGGGTTGTGCTCCCCTCAGAGTCCCCCTCTGGTACTTCTTTGGCCCAATAGGTGTCTTCTGGTCTAGAAAAATTCTACAAAAACTTTCGCTCTGTTTGGTAATGATATTCTATGAAGTAAGATACAATAAAAAAACAACAACTGGCACTAGGCACTATGTCAATAGGTTAGATTCAAAAAATGATATAAAGTTGCTATAAAATGATTGTGAAACATCCAAGAATGATAATATAACAACATGGAACAATTAAAAATTATAGATACATCGGAGACGTATCAATGCTTCCATCGATTACTAGGTGCTTATCCCAGCAAGGACAATCGGCTATGACATGACCGAATTGTTTGCATTTGAAGCACTTCACTTCTTTTGGAGGTAAGTGTCTTGAGGATTCAGACACTTCAACTTCATCATCATTTGCAAGATACACGTTTTGTCTTCTAAGATCACTCAGCCGTTGTGTGAGCATTTCCAATTCTCTTGTGATGGTGTGTTGATTCTCGACATCTTCTTCTTCTTCGTGAGAGCTGACATATTGAGAGAGGATTTGTCCTTCACCTTGAAGAAGATTCTTGATCTGCATTTATGAGTTCCATCTTTTCTTCATGAATGGATAGCAGTGTCATGACCTCAACATAATGAAGCTCTTCATAATCTGGTCTTTGTTTGATTTCAGCTACAATAGGATCGAATGTTTCATCAAGAGCACTCAGTAGCTTGTTTACCAGATCTTTATTGATGACATCAGTTACTCCTCGTTGATGAAGTCTTTCAACAATGTCTATCAGTCGATCCGTGAGTTCCATCATACTTTCGTTTCAAAGACTTCTGAACCGAGTGAACATGACACAAAGCATTTGAGTGTGTGAGTCTGTTCTAGAGATGAATTCTTCATAAATATTTTTGATAGCATCCCAGAGTTGCTTTGTAGTGTCAACGTTTCGGAACCGAATGAACACATTGTTTGAGATACTTGCACAGATAATTTCTCTCGCTTGTGCATCCAGGCGCATCATAGCCTTGTCATCAGAAGATGGAGCATCAGGGTGTTGAATGGTGAAACCATCTTCTACAATCTGCCATAGATCATAGTCGATAGCTTGAATCCTGATTCTCATCCGTTCCTTCCTGTACAAATAGTCATTTCCATCAAAGATAGGAAATCTTTCAGAGCGCGAGGATCTACCTATACAACATACTCAAAACTCCAAGGACGTTAGACCTTTAATAAATAGAGAAGGGGAGTACCCGCTCTGATACCAATTGTTAAGACCGAGAGTATATCGACAAGAGGGGGGTAATGGGAGATTCAAATTTGCTTTCCGAAGCTTTGAAACAAATCCCACTCAAAATAGCCAAAGTAGTAACAAAGGAAATATGCTTAATCAGTGTTCTTTGTCGGAAGCATATTCATCGATGAAAGTAGTGACAACGGTACAAACTTGATTAAACACAGGTTTAACTACGATGAGAGTAATGCAACAAGCAAACAGATATAGAAGAATAAGATACAACATGGGATGCATTGAAAAAATATTACAGAAAGATATCACAGGTGACTGATACGTCTCCAATGTATCTATAATTTCCATGCTATTATATTATCAGTTTTGGATGTTTTATATGCACTAATATGTCATTTTATATTATTTTTGGGACTAATCTATTAACCTAGACCCCAGTGTCAGTTTCTATTTTTTCCTTGTTTTTGAGTTTCGTAGAAAAGGAATACTAAACAGAGTCTAAACGGAATAAAACTTCACGATGATTTTTCTTGGACCAGAAGACACCCAGGAGGCTTGGAGTTCTCGTCAGAAGAGCCACAAGGCGGCGGCAAGGGTGGAGGGCGCGCCCTAAGGGGCGCTCCCTACCTTGTGGGCCCCTCGGTGACCTCCTGACCTAGATCTTCCTCCTATATATTCACATATATTCCAAGCCCCTTAGAAGCATCCACGAAAACACTTTCCCACGGCCGCAACCTTCTGTTCCCGCGAGATCCCATCTTGGGGCCTTTTCCGGCATCCTGCCAGAGGGATACTCGATCACAGAGGGCATCTATATCAACTCTATTGCCCTTCCGATGAAGCGTGGGTAGTCCACCATAGAGCTACATGTCCATAGCTAGTAGCTAGATGGCTTCTTCTCTCTCTTTGATTCTCAATACCATGTTCTCCTTGATGTTCCTGGAGATCTATCTGATGTAATACTCTTTTGCAGTGTGTTTGTCGAGATCCGATGAATTGTGGATTTACGATCAGCTTACCTATGAATATTATTTTAATCTTCTCTGAATTATTATATGCATGATTTGATATCTCTGTATTTCTCTTGAATTATCGGTATGGTTTGGCCAACTAGATTGGTTTTTCTTGCAATGGGAGAGGTGCTTAGCTTTGGGTTCAATCTTGCGTGATTTCACCCAGTGACAAAGTAGGGGTAGCAAGACACATATTGAGTTCTTGCCATCGAGGATAAAAAGATGGGGTTTTCATCATATTGCTTGAGTTAATTCCTCTACATCATGTCATCTTACTTAAGGCGTTACTTCGTTCTTTATGAACTTAATACTATAGATGCATGCTAGATACCGGTCGATGTGTGGAGTAATAGTAGTAGACGCAGACAAGAGTTGGCCTACTTGACACAAACATGATGCCTATATTGCATAATCATTGCCTTGGATATCATCATAACTTTGCGCTTTTCTAGCAATTGCTGAACAGTAATTTGTTCACCCACCATATTATTTGCCTTCATGAGAGAAGCCTCTAGTGAAACCTATGGCCCCTGAGTCTATTTTCTATCATATTAGTTTCCGACCTACTATTTTGCAATCTTTTATTTTCAGATCTATAAACCAAAAAACACAAAAATATTTTACCTTTTATTTATTTTTATCTATCTCTATCGGATCTCACCTTTGCAAGTGACCGTGAAGGGATTGACAACACCTTTATCGCATTAGGTGCAAGTGTTTGATTGTTTGTGTAGGTACATCTATTGGGGACTTGCAGGTTTCTCCTACTGGATTGATACCTTGGTACTTAACTGAGGGAAATACTTATCTCTATTGTGCTACATCACACTTTCCTCTTCAAGGGGAAAACCAATGCTAGCTCAAGAAGTAGCAGGAATAATTTCTAGCACCGTTACGGGGGAGATCTACGTCAAGCCTACCAAGTACCTGCCATAAAACTCTCAGCTCTCATATTACATTATTCGCCATTCGTCTCTCATTTCCCTCTCCCCCACTTCTAAAATGATTTTCGAAAGGATTTGCCTTTTTATTCGCCCTTCTTCCGTTTGTCTTTTTGTATTTTTGTTTGCTCGTGTGTTAGATTGCTTGCTTTGTGATGATGACTCAAGAGAATACCAAATTATGTGACTTTTCCAATACTAATCATAATTCTTTTATTAGTACTCCGATTTCTCCCGCCACTAGTGCAGAATCTTTTGAAATTAATGCCGCTTTGCTGAATCTTGTTATGAAAGATCAATTTTCCGGCCTTCCTAGTGAAGATGTCGCATCCCATCTAAATAATTTTGTTGAGTTGTGTGATATGCAAAAGAAGAAAGATGTGGATAATGATATTGTTAAATTGAAGCTATTTCCGTTCTCTCTATGAGATCGTGCTAAAATTTTGATTTCATCTTTTCCTAAAAATAGTATTGATTCACGGAATAAGTGAAGATGATTTTATTTTCAAGTATTTTTGCCCCGCTAAGATAATCTCTCTTAGGAATGACATTATGAATTTTAAGCAACTTGATCATGAACATGTTGCACAATCTTGGGAGAGGATGAAATTGATGATACAAAATTGCCCTACTCATGGTTTAAATTTATGGATGATCATACAATTTTTTATACCGGATTGAATTTTACTTCTAGAAATCTTTTAGATTCGGCCGCGGGAGGTAATTTTATGGAAATTACTTTAGGATAAGCTACTAAACTCCTAAATAATATTATGGTTAATTATTCTCAATGGCACACCAAAAGATCTTCTACTACTAAAAATGTGCACGTGATTGAAGAAATTAATGTTTTGAGTGGAAACATGGATGAACTTATGAAATTGTTTGCTAGAAAAAGTGCTCCTATTGATCCTGATGATATACCTTTGTCCACTTTGATTGAGAATAATAATGAATCAATGGATGTGAATTTTGTTGGTAGGAACAATTTTGGCAATAACACATATAGAGGAAATTTCAATCCTAGGCTGTTTCCTAGTAATTCCTCTAACAATTATGGTAATTCCTACAACAATTCTTTTGTAAATTATAATAATATTCTCTCTGATCTTGGGAATAGTATTAAATAATGTATGCGTTCGCAGAAGTGTTGCAACGCTTTAGTTAAAGAAAAATTGCTTAAGATTGAAGATTTGGCTAGGAACGTGGATATAATTTCTCTTGAGATTGATTCTTTGAAAATTATATATATTCCACCCAAGTATGATATTAATGAGTCTCTATAATCTATGATAATTTCCATTGATGAGTGCAAAGAAAGAACCGCTAGGATGCATGCTAAGCGAGATTGGTTTGTAAAAGCGTGTTCTTCTAGTTTTTGTGAAAATAATGATGAAGATCTTAAAGTGATTGATGTGACTCCTATTGAATCTTTTATTTTCAATATAAATATTGATAAATATGGGACCGTATATGAGTCAACTTTAGTTATAAAGCATCCCAATGATTTGTAGTTTATCGATCTTGATGCAAAAATTGATAAAAGTGGGATTGGAGAGGTCAAAACTTTAAGTAGCAATGAACCCACTTTTTTGGATTTCAAGGAATTTAATTATGATAATTGTTGTTTAATATATTGTATTTCCTTGTTGCAATCCATGTTGAATTCTCCTCATGCTTATAATAAAAATAAAGCTTTTACTAAATATATCATTGATGCTATGATTAAATCTTTTGAAGAAAAGCTTGAATTGGAAGTTTCTATTCCTAGAAAACTTTATGATGAGTGGGAACCTACTATTAAGATTAAAATCAAAGATTATGAGTGCCATGCTTTGTGTGATTTGGGTGCTAGCGTTTCTACTATTCCAAAAACTTTATGTGATGTGTTAGGTTTCCGTGAATTTGATGATTGTTCTTTTAATCTGCATCTTGCGGATTCCACTATTAAGAAACCTATGGGAAGGATTAGTGATGTTATTATTGTGGCAAATAGGAATTATGTGCCCGTAGAATTCATTGTTCTTGATATATGTTGCAATCCTACATGTCCTACTATCCTTGGTAGACCTTTCCTTAGAATGATTCGTGCAATTATTGATATAAAAGAAGGAAACATTATATTTCAATGTCCTTTAAGGAACGACATGTAACACCTTCCTATAAATTAAATTAAGTTGCCATATGAATCTATTATGAGAGCTACTTATGGATGGATACCAAAGATGACAATACATAGATCTATGTTTTTATGCCTAGCTAAGGGCGTTAAACAATAGCGCTTGTTGGGACGCAACCCAATTTTATATTTGTTCTTGCATTTTTTGGTTATGTTTTTCATTAAATAATTCATATGGCCTCTGATTAGATGTGTTTTTGTGTTTTAATTAGTGTTTTTGCCAAGTAAGACCTTTGGGATGGCTTACGGTGATAGTTTATTTGATTTTGCTAAAAAATAGAAACTTTTGCGCCCAACAAAATAATTTTCATAATTCACAGAAACATGATTTGATCTGATTTTTTTACATAAGATTTATATACAAATTTCCCATATTGTCCTAATTTCTAAGAATTTTAGGAGTTACATAAATATTCGGAGTTTTCAGATTGCTACGGACTATTATGTTATTGACAAGTTCTGTTTTTCTTGTGTTGTTTGCTTATTTTGATGAATCTATGGGTAGTATCGGGGGTATGAACCATGGAGAAGTTTGAATAAAGTAGATATTACACCAATATAAATAAAGAATGAGTTCACAACAGTTCCATAAAGTGGTGATTTACTTTCTTATATTAACGGATCTCATGAGTTTTCTATTGAGTTTTGTGTTGTGAAGTTTTCAAGTTTTGGGTAAAGATTTGATGGACTATGCAATAAGGAGTGGCAAGATCCTAAGATTGGAGATGCCCAAGGAAACCCAAGGTAATATTCAAGTACAACCAAGAGCCTAAGCTTGGGGATGCCCCGGAAGGCATCCCCTCTTTCGTCTTCGTCTACCGGTAATTTACTTGAGGCTATATTTTTATTCACCACATGATATGTGTTTTTCTTGGAGCGTCTTGTATGATATGAGTCTTTGCTTTTTAGTTTACCACAATCATCCTTGCTGTACACACCTTTTGAGAGGGACACACATGAATCGTGATTTATTAGAATACTCTATGTGCTTCATTTATATCATTTGAGCTAGGCAATTTTGCTCTAGTGCTTCCTTTATATCTTTTTAGAGCACTGCAGTGGTTTTATTTTATTGAATTGAACTCTCTTGCTTAACTTATATTGTTTGTGTAGCGACTAGACCTCAAACAGTCTGATCTCTGTGCATCAATGTCATCCCTGGATCGATAATGCTGACACGCACAATACTTGAAGGATTTATAACAGAGTAGCAATCACACACTTATTACATCGAATGTCTCAAAAGAGAACTTATTACAATAAATATGGCTTAAGGCCATCTAAAGATGATAACAATGGAAGGCTTGGAAGATAAGAGAGTGCATCAACTCCAACGGCATCACTGAGTATAAGACCACGACCTGAGGTACCTTACTCGTCGTCTGAAAAGTCTGCAACATGAATGTTGCAGCCCGAAAATGGGTTAGCACATGGAATATGCTGGCAATGTAACACATAGAGTGTAATGCACAGAATAATGCTATCACTACATGCATATTTGGCTGGTGGAAAGCTCCATGGCTACAGTTTTGCATAAAGCCAATTTTTCCCTACAACAAAGGAATAGATTTTATTTAACTATCATGGTGGTTGCTAAACATTGAGAAGGTTCACCCATCTCAATCCCACTTGAGTAACATCATTAACCCTACAAGATTAAGTTAAAGTAACATGATGAGATTCACATGATAATCCAAGTACTAGATATTCAAAATGTCCATAACCGGGGGACACGACTAACCATGATTAGTTTATACACTCTACAGAGGTTTGCACACTTTTCCCCACAAGACTCGATCTCCTCCGTTGGTTTTCTTGCACTACAAGGTGTTTGAGAAATGGATGACCGAGACATAGTCTTTCGGAAGTGCTAGCACCTTACGATCGGGTAGACAGTTACACCTACTTTCCCCTACATCTGCTAGTCTACCACTGTAAGAGTTCACACGACTTAATCAACTATTCTAGAGCCCATAGTAGTTTGTGGCCGCACACGGAAGTTTCTAGCATGAATAATCTCATGATCCCATTTGAGCCTGGGTGGCGGTCCATAAAAAAACAGGAAATCACTGGGATCCCCAGGTGCCTCAATCCACCCATATGTGTATTAAAGTTGCCACCTTAAATAAGCCATTAAATAACAATCTCACATCTGTCATGGATTCACTCACCCAATCCACGTCTACAAGCATAACATAGCAATATAAGCAAATGTAGAAGTAACTCCCAAAGGTTTGATAATAAAACAGGTAATAGGTACTACCTCATCTACTTCCCAAAACCCACATATTAATCAGATGCTAATCATGCAATTGTTTTGAGGATTGATCTAATGCAATAAAACTGGATAGTAAAGAGGTATGATCAAAGTGTTACTTGCCTTGCTGATGATCCGTGAAACCTAGAGATTCGAAGTAGCAAGCGGCGCACTCCGGGTACTATATCGCAAACTAACAAGCATACAATAAGCACTCAACTAATGCACAGGTAAAACTCAAATAAGAGATCTAACAAGAAAGTTCAACTTAAGAACTCCGGTTTGCAAAAAGAATCAAATCAAACGAAGCAACGAAAGTCAAATGGCGAAAGAAACAAGCTTCATTTACTAA
The DNA here is from genome assembly GCF_018294505.1 of Triticum aestivum. NCBI lineage: Eukaryota > Viridiplantae > Streptophyta > Magnoliopsida > Poales > Poaceae > Triticum > Triticum aestivum. The sequence continues at coordinate 510,659,410 of NC_057795.1, forward strand.
TATGGACCTGAGTCAAATTTTACAGTAGCAAAAACTTGTTTGAGTTGGTTAAACGGAAAGAGGGTTTCGAGACGAAACTCTAGGCGCTTGAATCGCCTGATTCCGATAAACGAGCAAAAAGTTATACTAAAACGAAAATCGGATCAGAAATCGCGATCTGGAATAATCACGATCTGGGCTATTCTGTTATTCTGTTACCCTTTTTGAACTGACGGGTTCAGGCGGTTGTACTGATGATTTTTGAGCGGTTGAACTGATGCTTTCAATTCTGTTTAACAGATCGTTTTCTTTAGTTCAAAACTTTTTTGCAATTTTTTTGTCGGGATGAGGCATGTAATATATCGTTGGAAAGCTCTTGACAACTATATTTCAAGTATATTGAACGTTTTTGCAAAATCATCATGGTTTAAGAGCAGTTTTGAAAAAACTGTTTTTTTCAAAACCGAAAATGTGAATCGTATTTTGGACTCAATTTTCAAACGGTTTATCGGAATTGAGCAAATAAGATGGCGTTGGAAAGCTGGTGAAAATCCGCATCTTCCATATATCTAATGTTTTTTCTAATTCCATATTATTTAAAAGTAATTTGAAAAACGGTGAAATTCTGGATGAAAAGTATTCTCAGGTTTTTTTGCAGACGTTTTGTCGGATTGATGCAAATGATATGGCGTTGGAAAGCTATGGAAAATTCACAACTTTTTCGTATAAAAATGTTTTTCTAGTTCCTTACGGTTTAAAAACGAATTCAAATACGGTCAAATTTGATTTCAAACACGATTTTTTTAAAAGTTTGTCGAAATGGGGAAAATATTATACCGTTGGATAGCTATCGAAAATGCGAAACTTAGTCGTGTCGAACATTTTCTCTACTTCACAACCGTATAAAAGTAATTTTGAATAAGGTGAAACCCATCGTGTTGTTTTTCCTGTCTAAAAAACAGAGTAGTCGTACTGATCTATGTCTATGTTTGTACTGAGGTATTTTTCACAGAGTAGTTTTGAATACAGTTATACCGGTTGTGCTATTTTTCTGCTTTGGAAACATAATACTCGAGCTGATCTCTGTATTGAGTTTGTGTTGAACGTGTGTTTTCATAGACTCGACTTTACTATATTTTTTCGTTAGAGTTTTGCTCGCAACTTTTCAACGGCTTACTATACTATCGTCCCCGAACTTGCATGGTTTGTATCGTTGAACTGAATGCTATTTTTTTCAAAAATAATTGTTTTGCATGTTTTCTTTTTAACTCAATATTTTTTTGCAATGATGTTCTTGACTCCTCTCATTTTACTTCTTGTACATTTACCATTTGAATTTCCGCGGGGTTTCTTTTTTTTGGACTTTTATAATTTGAATTTCTATGTGTGTTTCTTTTTTAATTCAAACTGACCATTTCTTTTTGTTCCGAACTGATCACCATTTTTAACACGTACTGATCAATATTTGTAATTCAAACCATTTTATCCTTTCATATGACAAAAATTATTCATCTCCCCTGACCTCTTAAAATTCAAGACTCAGGCACAAACATCCTCATCTTAGCATGACACGCTAGTTCATTCGCATGCAGAGCAACAATAACAATACCCCAAACATACCAAGGGACGTCATACCGGAAAACAATGCACCAACGGGTTCTCTCCAGTGACAAAATCGACAATTTTTGAACTTGCACGACATCTAAACAAGAACTACATGATACACAATTTTCCATCATGCACCTGCTATCCTGAACATAAATGAAATGAGAGAAGGGTATCCTGAACATCTAAACAAGAACTTGCAATTTTTTCCATCATGCACCCAGAGGTTCTGCCTTCTCCCCCGACACTGAAACAAGAGCACCATCAGTTTAGTTTTAAACAAATTGAAAGTTCGAACATGAGTCATGTAGGTTTTCAAATGATGAAAGTCACAAAAGTGAGCTATTTTTGTTTTACTTCAAGTAATTCAATATTTTTTTGTGCGACATTCTGAAGCATATGTCAGTTCGACCTTTTTAACTACTTTTTTGCACAACGAGATGATGTTATTGAACTGGCTAGGTACATTCAGTTTTACCTAGTATGGTTGGACTAGTAATGCAAGCACTGTTTCCAACGTTTTATAGAGATCAGTAGCCATCCAACTATGAAATGCATACAAACCCAATCTTCATACACTAGCGAAAATTGAAACAAAGAACCCATGTTTGTCAACTTTGAACTTTTCTATGCATTTTCCCTCAACTTATTGTATCCGCGAGTCTGAACTGATGCAAGTATATAACAATATCAAACATTTATTACCTGAACCTAAAAAGGATCTGAGACAGGTTGCCTTGGAACTGCAACTTGTATCTTTTACTGCTCATCTTTAACATTAAGAAAGTACTAATCAATACTAGTATTTTGTGTAAGTCATACTAATCAGTACTGCTGCTTGCCGTCCTGATGAGCACTACTACTGATCGCTAACACAGAATTACAAGAAAAATGGCCTTCATGGATAAAAGTATGTGAACTGAAGAGTAGGAGAGGAGGAGCATGAAGGTGTTTCTCGCCAATCATGCTCCCGATGGCGTGGTGGGTGGCAAGAATCCATGGCTGAACAGGAGGTTGAGGCATCGCGGCAGGAACTCCAGGGCTGGCGGGCCTCGTCGGGGTTGGCATGTCATCAGGAAGGTGGTGGTCCTTCGCTGGGAGGTGGAGGCGCCGTGCCATGGCGGCAGAGGTTGGGTCGGGTCATGCAGGAAGGGGCAGCGTCCAGATATTAGGAAAATGAACTACCAAAATTCCCCAATCAGTACTGTAGATATTAGCAAATTTGAACTGATAGTGTTAGACGGAGGCAGACCTGAGAGGAGGAGGAAGCGCCTACCCAGGGGCTCGTCAATGACCGGAAGGTGGAGCAACATTACAAACTGGACTGGACTAAAATGATATTTTGTAGTTGTTGTATGCATTTTAAAACTTTACATTTGTTGATTTTTAAATCCACTCATGGAAATTCTTTTTTAAAAAAATGCACTCATGGAAATTGTAGTGGATTCAAACTAAATTTTGACAAGTAAATAACAAGGAGAATACAGCAGAAAAGGCACACTTTTTCAAGAAAATGATTAGTGGTAGTCTATTGAGTACTATTTGTAGAAGGATAGTTAGGGTCCAGGAATCAACTCCATTTTTCAATCAAGTCATAGTTGATCAGTACTAGTAGTACTGAACAATAAGGATAGAATTGTAGCAGCGGTAAGGAATCATTACCATGAAGAGGGTGATGAGGTTCACGTTTATTTTGGCCCCTCTTCGTTGTTGAGATCGATGATGACGAGCAACAAGTGGGGGAGGGCCGCCATGATCTGCTAGGTAGGAAGTAGAGGAGGCCATGAGGGCACCTCAGATCGTCGGAGGGAGGCCACCATGAGGACACCCATGTTGGCCCACTACCAAGAAAGAGGAGCATCGGCGAATCTACACCATGGACACAAAATTATGAACTTCATGAAAAAGAAATTTGAATGTCAAAGAATTCAGTGTGTGAATTGTTCTGATATAAAAATGCAACATAAAAAACCCATTTCGGCTTCTCTAAATCAAAATTCTGGCATCACATCAACAAAACGAAACTGGTTTTCTAACATAACATTTAATTGCTTCACATGATATGTATTTCTCAAAAAAGGAAACTTGTTTTACAACATTTTACCAAATACTCCTACAAAAAATTTATAAGGCCAGTGCTTAGAAGTAAGAAGATGCAAGCTTAGTTCTTAGGTTACAAATTTGTAAATATTAGTACTGCTACCAGCATTTATAAATACTAGTGAACTTGAACTTGTGGTCTATCGAGATCTGAACTGATTGTGTTACAAGCACAAACACAAAATCTAATGAAGCTGATATAAGTACACGTTAAAAAGAGAATCAAGTTCATGTATATTTATTGGGAGAAGCTCAAAAAGAAACTTTTAAAACTTTTAACACACGATTATCAGTTCAATATAAATAGACTGATGTTAACATCGCCAATATGCTGTCCGTCCAACCTCCCTCGGGATGCAGTTCCAACAGAAAATAAATTAGTAAGATAAAGAAGAGGAAAGAGATAGAACGGGTGCATGGACTGCCACTGGTTTTCTTGTTGACCCATAGCTGAAGAAACTCCTATAGGCTACATGTCGTAATGAAGAGAAAACGGATATGAGGTTGTGTGGCGGAGGCGCTGAATGTAAAGGAGCTTGGGGATCTATCGTGTGACGCCCGACTGGAAACCGGAGCGAGCGAGTAGGGTCACCAGAGAGGAGTGGGGAGGGGGATCCAAGGACCAGGTGCGCCATGCGTGAAGACGGGCAGCTACCCCATCATCTTCCTCGTCGTCGCTGGGATCTCAGGCGGAAGGTGGACGATTCCTGGGGAGGAAGGCGGCCGAGGCGCAGGGAGGTGGTGGTGCGGTGCCTAGGCGGGACTAGGAGGGGGCGGCGCGTCGGCAGGAGGTGGTGGCGGGGTGCATCGGCGGGGGAGGAGACGGCGCGTCTGCGGGAAGTGGTGGCACGGCGCGTCGCCGGGAGGCAGGGGGCTGCGCATCGGCGGGAGGTGGTGGCGTGGCGCGTCGGCGGGAAGGGGAGGGGCGGCGTGTCGCCGGGAGGCATGGGGCTGCACATCAGCGGGGGAGGAGACAGCGCGTCTGTGGAAGGTGGTGGTGCGTCGCGGCGCCGGGAGGTAGGGGCGAGGCCTGTCAGTGAGAGGTGGGGTTGTGGCGCGTCGGGCTCTTTTTGAGTGTACCGAAATGCAGATCGGGCCTTAGAGGGGGCGATGGTAACAGAATAATATTCTGTTACGGGTAACAGAATAGTCCAACTTATATATATGTAAATATAAAAAACCGCGGTTATATAAAAAAACCGAGCGGTTAACCGGCGAAAACCGGCGGCAGATCCGGTGGCTACCTCCGGCGGCGGGGAACTCCGGTAAGGGCGGCCGCGGCCGGCAGCGAGACGGCAGGGTCCCGGCGGGGCGGCGGCGGTCGGCGGCGAGGCGGCGTCGGCAGCGTCGGCGGGCGACGATGGCGGCAGTAGCTGGCGGCGGTGGTGGCGGCGGCAGCTGGGGCAGGGCTGGGGCTAGGGTTTCGGGTGGGCTCGGGGTGGCCTCCCGGCATTATAAAGGCTGGCTGGGCCAAGTGTCCTAGTCGGACATGACCCGGTTAGGTTGGTTCTCGTTTTTTAAATAAATACGCGCAGAAAAACAATTAAAAGAAATACTAAATGGACTCCAAAAATCCCGAAATAAATTTTCCATGTCCTCTAAAATCAAGCCGGACAAGATGAACATTTAGTTGGGGCCTAAATGCGATTTTTAAAAACGCACATTTTTCCTAAATTCAAATAAAATAGCGAAAAACTCCGAAATAAAATCTTATTTGATTTTTTATTAAATCCTCAATATTTCTTTATTTTGGGCAAGTCATTTTATTCCCTCTCTCATATTTTTATAATTGAAATAATTGAAGATAAAATAATAAAAATCAAATGATCCTACTTTAAAAATTTGAGAAAACTCAAATATGAAAATAACAAATTCCCCAACTCTCTCCGTGGGTCCTTGAGTTGTGTAGAATTTCTAGGATCTAGCCAAAATGCAATAAAATATGATATGCAATGATGATCTAATGTATAACATTCCAAATTGAAAATTTGGGATGTTAGAAACCTACCCCCCTTAAGATGAATCTCGCCCTCGAGATTCAGGTTGGTTAGAAAATAGGTGAGGGTGGTCCTTCAGCAGATCTTCCTCTCGCTCCCAGGTGGCTTGATCTTCGGTATGGTGGATCGATTAAACTTTGCAAAACTTGATAACCTTGCTGTGGGTGACTCGGTTGGCCAACTCGAGAATCTTGACTGGTTTCTCCTCATAGGTCAGATCGCTGTCCAACTGAATCGCTTCAAGCGGCACTATATCTCTCAGCGGTAAGTCATCCATCTCTGCGTGGCACTTCAACT